>NC_140941.1:160473556-160713556 GCF_014529385.1 Adiantum capillus-veneris | reverse complement strand
CCAGAAAGCTAGCTCTGGAAAAAGTGGATATTAATTTATTACAGAATCCAGATGCTCAGATTTCAGACACAATTATCTATGCTTGTCTTAAGTAAGTGTTACTATCTTGCTAGCTTTGAAAACTCAGATAATAGGTTTGCTAACTCAGGTAAAATCTCTGCAGCCTGATCAAAAGTCAACTCCCACTGCACACCCACACAGAGGTGTTTCTTCTTGATCCACAAATGTCAGTGATTATTAGACAAAAGAACAGTCCATCTGGGACCTTTGAGAGTTGGTTTCTCCATTGTGCTATGCTGGAAGTTACTGTCATCATCTTTCCATATGAGAACAACCATCACTGGAGTCTCATATGCCTTGATGTTGACCAACCAGTAGTGTGGGTGTTCAATTCAATAAAAGGAACCCACCCTAAAATTAGGATGTAAGTGTTTTGTATCAGAAAGTGTTTCTTATAGATATCCATGTAAATTTGAAGCCTCATGCTAACATCTTGACATTGCTTTGTGCAGTTGTATAAAGAGGTTGTTGCTTGCCTATGGCAAGCTATGTGGAAGGTATGAACTATACAAGGCCCCAATCAAAGATGTACCTGTCCCAAATAAAACCGATGTAAATTCTTGCGGCTGGAGATGTCTTCTCCATGCAAAATATGTCCTGCAAAGCTACTTTGCATTAAAACCTTTCATGACTAAGGTACCCATTTGGCAATGCATTCAGTTAGTTTTGGTTTAGTCTATAAAAGAATTCTCACCATGTGGTCTTTCAATTTTGCAGAGTGCTTTAAAAAACTACACATATGATTATTTGCAAAGATACAGGGTAAGTTTAATACAACACCTGTTACTATGTCTAGCCCCAGAGAGCTTGAAGATAGCGGCTTGGATGACCGCACTATTGATCTAACAAAACATGACTTGCCACCACGACAAACCCCTGCATCCGATACAGTGGAATCACAACGGGCCGAGGGGGTCATATCAGCAGAAGATGAAAGAGCCGAGGATGAGGAAAGGTCAAATGAGAATATGGAAGGTGCTAGTGTACAACCAGAGGAGACAATGAAAGAGCCAAGTCAGCCAGTGGAGGAGCCAAAAGAGCCTATGGCTGAAACCCAAGATGAGGAAAGTAGGCCTATAGATGAGCAAAAGGATATGGATGAGGAAAGCAGGCCTAGGGATGAGCAAACTAATATGGATCAGGCAAGGATGTATGAGGCAAGCCGATCAACCGAGGGAGAGGAAAAGACCTTGGAGGAAACCTTGAATGAGGCAGAAACAGCCATGGGGGAGACCCTTGATGAAGATGTGAATGATGACTATGAAGATAAAGCAGAGGAGAGCAACAACGACATGAACACTACAGAGACCCAGTATGGACCCTTGCTACCTGTAGATACGGTTGTTCCGGTAATGTCTATTCAAGTATGGCAAAATATGTTCAGTTTCTAACTACTTATATGTACTTGTCAACTTTTACAGAGGTTGATTATCTTGGACGTCAATGGATTGCTGCTGATGCGGGTGCCTCTCGGTGACAGAGAACCCTTTGAGGATTTGCAAACGTTTCGGATGGGAACTTGTTGAGTCGTGGTTCGTCCAGGAACCAAGGAATTTATTCAGTTTCTTCTTCCGCGCTTCAGAGTTGCCATATGGTCTTCAATGCAAAGGCAAAACATGTCGCCACTAGTTAGAATAGTTTGCAGTGTATGCCACGCTCACACGTCAGATTTTGCCTTTTTGTATGATCAAAGAAAATGCGTTACCGTTGAGGGCCACTACCACCCTAAAAAACCACACTTACCTCTTTTGTACAAACCGTTTAGCCAAATCGTTGTACCCTTTGATGCAACTAATACACTACTGATTGATGATACTCCTGAAAAAGGAGAACTAAATCCGCCGGGAACAACTATCTCACCACCTTCTTTCGAGGGGCATTCCTTCGATTTTTACCTTTAAGACATTCTGATTCCATACTTACAGAAATTGTATCTCAATCCATTGTTCACGGACGAGTTTGTACTTTCTAATGAATTAAGATGACTCTTCTATCATGTCTTTGTCTTTTCTAACATTGAGAGAGAGAGAGAGAGAGAGAGAGAGAGAGAGAGAGAGAGAGAGAGAGAGATTTGACATGGTAAAGAAATGTATTTCAAGAACACTTTTTCACAGGGCACAATTGAAAAATGAGCTCAATAAACTTCATGTCTTGAAAGTCATTTGTATACACTTGGGTTCACAAGAATATCTATTACATTGACACTACTTCAACCCGACCATCCAACTCTTTGCACAAAATATCTTTTTCCCTTCGCCGCATCACCTTACGGCCAGCTAGGAAAAAGGAAAAATATGATAGGTCCTTGTCCATTGACTCTTCAATTATGTCATGCCGCAAATGCTGAAGACTGCATAGCTCCCTTATTGTAATCACCAACAGTAGGCCATGCTCTTTATCAATCACTTCCACATCCACAGCAGGATTATCTTCCAAACCTACAGAAACCTGGTCCATAGGAATGTACTTACCGTTGAGCATTTGTGATCGCATATACCAAAACGAGAGTAACAGTGATTGGCTTGCAATCATGTACTTGACAACTAGAGTATCAAGCGCGACCTCGCACCGTAAACCAATATCTTCCTTTGCATACCATCCTCTGTCAAGAAGTTTGTCACAGGATGACTGCTGAAATGACTTGCACATGAACATAGCTTTCGTAACACGGATGTTGTAGCTATGAAACAGCTCTATGAAGAGTGCAACAGGACAGAAGTTTGCAATTCTAACCAGTTTGGTGGGAATAGAGCTACGTAGAGACCTTTGTATATCCTTGTAGAGCTTACTTCGCATTGCCTCCACCATTGTTTCCTCGGGAACTGGCCAGTCCACAGTGTTCCAATCCGTTGGTAGAGGCACTTTCACCAATATTCCATTCTTATTGCCTGAGCTGAGTTGGTAGAAGTGGTCATAAAAAAATATTCCCTCATCAGCCAGTCTTTTGCTGCTCCTCCCTGAATACTGTAGAGAACCAATGTGGACATGAACAACATGGAAGAGGCCTATTATGCACTCCACAGGCTCCCATTGCTCATAAGAAGAGGGATAAACATCTGCAATATATATAAGAAGAGTTAAACTAAGAGTATCAATAAGTACAAATGACAAATCTAATGTAATTGAGCTGTGAAGAATGGAGACATTGCTCATAACAAGCGGGAGAAACATTGCAAAATATATAAGAAAAGTTATAATGAGAGTGTCAGTAAGTTCACATGTCAAGAGTACTTACAATTGCAACGTGGTTGATGTATATCTGATACATTTCCACCGTTTGCTATCACCTCTGGATGGGTAAACACATGCTGAACAAGAACTTCCTTTACAGATCTTTTGCCGATTTCAACTTTGAAATCCAACACTCTGGCCTTCCATGCTGAGCGGTAAACGTTGATACCACTAGACCTCTTGGGTCTTCTTGGTTGCATGAGGACCCATGAACCTTTGTTTATCCTTTGTCCAACCCATTGGTTCTCTACACTTACTGAAGCTGGTATTGTAATTGAGGATATGCTACTACTTGGCCTTCTAGGCAAAGTGCAGTTGTTGGTTGTTGGTGTGAGAGACAGTAAACACCTGGAGCCTCTTGGGCGAGAAGACATGGAAGCCATAGCTCTCAGAGAAAAGCTTTAGTGGTGGGAGATTCACTTTGAAAGCATTCTAATGGAGGGAAAGTGTTTTAGAATTCCAATATCTTGTGCGGGCTTAATGGTCACCCTCCAGTACGTTAATGACCATAAGAGAATATCAGAAGTGGGACCACATGCAAGGACCTAAAAGCTCGGTAAAAGGAAGGAAATTACGATGCTACAATCCTAGATTCGTGAAAGTTTTATGCTATTTTCTTATTTTTTGAGTCTTTCCACGTACTTTCCTACGTAACGTAGCCTTCGTGCTCATTGGACGCGCTCTATTATTCTCTCTCTTCATATGGCCCTCCAAATGACCTCTGAAATTTCCTAATGTGGCAACCGCATGATTTGGGGTGGTATACTTTGGTGGCATTTTAGCCAGGAAGTGGAAGTGTTGGTGGTATAATCTGACTGGCTCTTCCACCTGCTTGTGAATTAGGTTTGCAAAGGTGGCTGCGGTGGTTTCTTTGGTGAAAGTACCTGTCGTTTTCCTCTCCCTTGCCCTCATCATCATTCCTTTTGTGGGCAGTCTGAGTGCTTCTGCCACTATTTCCTTGGTTATTACCACTTCAACTTTATTTCCTTGCGGGTTAGAAATCTAGGCAGTTCCATCTTCTTTAATCGTGGATAAAATCTCGTAAGCTTTTTGGAAATCCACACCGCACGGCTCCTGTTTACAAAAGTCTCTGAGTCCTATCCTTCGGTTGGCTTCTTTGGTCTCAGGCTTTGCGGCAACATCATATACTTCTTTCGGTAGGAGTTGCAACTCTACCTGATGTCCCTCCTCACTCTTGAATCTTCCGGTGAACACTGTGGTATGATGCTCTTCTAGCTGTTCTTTTGAAAGATAGGCTGCCTTGGCGGCTTTGACTGAATCTGGATCCATTTGGTATGCGGGCAGCTCCTGCAAATTTTCTTTCTAGTTGAGCTTCTTCTTGGCCCTCTCTGCTACTTGCATGGCTCCCCTCATGTCTCGTGTGAGACGGTATTGAAAAAGGGGAACTGTAGACTCCAGAAAAGACGCTCGAAAGAGGCCGAAAAGCTCTCTCTGCAAAGGCCACAAGTGGAAATAAGTTGGTTTTCGCCTACCTTGGATATCTATACCCGGACTTCCCGAACCAATTTTCCCCAGATTCCCACGTTAGTCCTCCTAGGCCGTGAATTCTATGTTAGACTCAAAAATTTCCTTGATCGGATTCCTGTAGCTCATTTTGCAAGAATTTTGCAAAAGTAGGCTTGTTCGCTTAATTTAGGCTTCCCGCTTCCATCTTCTGATTTCATTGAAAATTTTTGTGCTTGTCCGCCTTGTCTTTCTGATCACCATCGTGTCTTTCGTTTTTCCATCTGAGCTTCCTTGCTATTTTTCATTAATTTTTGACCTGTTTATTGAAAAAATCATAGAAAATAACAAAATGCCCTAAAAAAGTAAAGTGAAAATCCAATAATTAAGAAAATTCATTGAAAAAAATGCTTTATTGTTTTTTGTTGGATTTTTCTATTTTTAAATCTCATAATCAATAAAAATGATGAAAAATACCCAAAAGGGACTATTTTTTAATGATTTTCTGATAGTATATACACTATTTACACACATCCGGAAGATATTATCAATGAATTTTCCCTTAATGAACTATAAGGGCATTATTAGGTAATTTTGCAAAAAAGCACACGTTAATATCGAACTTCTTCCTCCCCCTTCAAACATTGCCCTTAATACTTAGTACTTAGTGTCCTTCCACCCTTCCTAGATGGCGTACTCCGAGACGATTGTGTGCATGGGTTGACCAATCATGTCTATGCATAGCCGTGGTTGGCTCTACCATGCTTTGAAGATCAATGCAATTCAAACCACGTCTATGTTGCATAAGAGCTGGGTCTTGAGTAACTCAAGGGTTTCTGATGTCGAGGTTTGTTGATGTTGTCTTCCAAAGTGAAAATCTTGTAGCTTGTGTGCTCTCTGTTTGATTGTACCATCAGGATGATTCAATACGCTGATTGCTTGAGCTGTTGGTAGCACTTTTGATTATTGTCAAGCTTTTTCTCGCCATTGGTAGCTTGGTTTGCTTGTTGCTGTATGGTGTGGTGGAGTCTTTTGAGACTTAACTCGCCATTCCTTAATTGGTTTTATGGTTTGTGGAGAAGATAAGTGCTCCTTTTTCTTCCAAACTAATTTCATGTTAGGTTCCTTGCTCGGAGATGCTTGTCTCTTTGTTTTTACCCTTGGAACCTTCTTTTGTTTTGTCGGTGAATTTTTAGGCCCCCAGATTTGAATCAGCCTATCCTTAAACTGTGCTTTTGGTACCCAAATTTTCCTCACTCCTTGCATGCCACTTGTAGCATTTTCTTGTTGAGGGGATGGAGAAGATTGATTACTTCATGGTTTGGTCTGTTGATTGCTTCCTTTCCATTCCTCCTTGCTCGATGCGATTGGAACAATGAGTTGCCCACCTTTAGGTGATAGCTTTAAGTGATTTGTATCCCAGTCTGGTACTGCTTTGTATGTTCACATCCAGGGAATTCCAAGAATCATCGTCTCATTCATGTGTTCATCTGGTAAGCATACAAACTGATGAGAACATGAAGATCCATGTACTATCACGTTCAAGTTGACTACTCCCAATGTTGGGGTTAGGTTCTTGTTGCATCCTTTGATTGTCGCTATTCTTGTTGTCAATGCTTGACTTGTTGCCTTCTTGTACGTGGAATAACTAAATGCATTTACTCTAGCTCCTGTGTTGACCAAAGCATTGGTGCTATGATTGTTGAGCTGTACTTTGATACGTAGGTCCATTTCGTCTAACCAGTCATCATCTGTTGAAATTGAATCTTTAGGTAAATTCCATTGTCGGTCATTTATTTCCAGAGTGTTGATGGGAATCGGTATCTGTTGATTCCTTAGAGCAGCTTTCCATTTGAGTACCCAAAGCCAAGATTCCTCTTGGGCTTCATCAATAATCTGTTGTCGTTTAATCCTCCTTTGCGTGGCTGCATGCATTCTTTCTAGCAATTCATTGGTTAGCAAAAAATTGTATTTCTTTAAACCACATCCACTCATCCAATTAGCCATTGGTTCACCATCTAGGGTGGACAATTTTACGGATCCACTTGGAGATACATCTTCAATGATAAAATGGCCGTTTTCCTTTTTCTTAAACTTGGGAATGTGTTGATTAAGGGAATAGACTAAAACTAAGTCCCTTTTCTTGAAGATTTTTGTGACTAAGTGGGAATCAAAAAACTGTTTTTGTTTCCGCTTTTGTGCATAGATGTGAGCTACAGCTTTTAGCCTTTGCTCATCTAGCTTTTCCAAATCTTCCAGTTTTTCTGACAATTCATGTCTAATCCACTCAAGATTCCGTGCTACCCTTAATGTCAGCAATAGAAATTCTATTGGTAGTATGGCATCAAGACCATAAACAAGGTTAAAGGGTGTACCATTTAAAGTTGTTTTGAATGAAACTTGATAAGGCCATAGAGCAGCATGGAGATTCATTTCCCAGTATGTCCTTCCTGAACTAACCACTTTAGTCAGCACCGAACTAAGAATTTTGTTCATATGCTCAGCTTGTCCATTTGCTTGTGGGTGAGAGGAAGCTGATTTGTTATGGATGACCATAAACTCATTAAGCAAATACTCTATTACCTCATTGAGAAAATGAGTTCCCCGATCACTAACAATTTCTATTGGAAGTCTATATCTCGTGAATACATACTCATATAAGAATGCATCCGTGGTTCTGGCATTATTCTTTTGAGTTGCTTTAGCCTCGGCCCACTTGTTCAAATAGTCCGTAGCTACAATGATATATTGAGCTTGGGTTCTATAAGTAGGTGGTTGTATTGGCCCAAAAAAATCTATACCCCATTATGCGAAAGCTCTAGCCCCCATCATTGGTCTTAAGGGCATGCTATCTACACGTGTTGGTATTTTTTATCGTTGACAAGCATCACACCTTCAAACATATTCTTTAGCATTTGCAAAAAGTGTTGGCCACCATATGCCTACCATCAAGATTGCTCTTGCGGTGGTCTCACTAGAAAAGTGACCTCCATCTAATCTAGCATGTGCTCGTTCTATAATCGGAATATACTCGTCTTCATTTGCACAAAAACACAAATGTTGATCTTTACCTCTTCGGTACAATTGGTTCCCAATAAGAGCATAGTCTCTTGCTTCAGTTTCAATTTCTCTTTGACAGCGTTTACTCATATCCTCAGGAAATGTTTGGCTTGATAAGTAAGTAAACAGATAGTTACTCCACTTAGGAACATGTGACATTTGAAATAATGTTACATGAGGTATAGGTGTTTGTTTTTGACATTGAGGACAATCCTTTACAAAAGATCGAACATCACTCCTCATAGTCAGCCAAAATACTCCAAGTCTCAAGATTTGTTGCATAGTTTGGTCTTCTGCAAAGTGAAGTCCTACTATTGTAACATGTGCTTGACTTAGGTACTGTTGTTTTTCTTTAGGATTAATGCATAAGAGAAATATCCCATCTCGATTTCTTTTGTATAGCCTACCAGCTAGTAATTGATACATGGTCAATTGCTCGATTAATCCGATTGTAATAGGAAGTGGTATTTGTGAGTAGTGGAATATCTTATTCCAATCTGGTGCTTTCAATATTGGAGTTGAGGTGAGAGCTTGCTTAAGCATCATGAAGGATTCTTCACATGCCTCGGTCCACTCAAAGTGTGTAATCAAGCTATACATGGGTTTTTCAATTATAGCATACATGTAGATGAACTGTTGGTAATATCCACAATGCCCCATGAAGGCTTGTCCCCCCTTGACTGTTGTTGGTCTAGGCAAATCAACAATGACATGAATTTTTTTAATATCAGTAGCTATTCCATTTTTAGACACTATATGTCCAAAAATTTGTCCTTGTCTACCCATGAATGTGCACTTTTTAGGATTTAAACAAATCTTATAAAGTCTACATTTTTCGAATACATTTTTAAGGTGTTCAAAATGATCAGCCTGGATTGATGAATGTACGCATAGATCATCCATATATACTTCTAAGAATTTCATAAGATATTCTTTAAAAGCATGGCTCATCAACCTTTGAAATGTGGCTGGATCATTAGTTAACCCAAACGGCATAACTCGATAGGCCAAAATATCCCATTTTGTTGCAAAAGCAGTTTTATACTGATCTTTTGGGTCAACCAAAAGTTGATTATATCCCGAAAAGCCATCTAAGAAGCTGTAAGCTTCTTTTCCTGCAACTCGTTCTATAACATGCTCAGTGTTTGGAAGAGGAAAGTTGTCTCTAATGGTAACTGCATTCACTTTTTTGAGATTAACACACACTCGTAATTTTCCATTCTTCTTGGGTACTACCACAATTGGAGACACCCAATCTGTATGTTCAATTTCGTAAACGAATTCGGCTTCCTTTAGTTTTTCAATCTCGTCTTTTATCTTCCTGGAAAATGTTTCATTATACGTGTATGGCCTTTGTCTACTTGGTTTCGCATCATATCTCATGGGTATGGTATGTTGACAAATTTCTCGATCAACACCTTTGAGATCCTTGTAAGACCAAGCGAAGGTATTCCTTTAGCAGGCTCAGCAAGAGCTCTTCTTCTTCTTTTGTTAGGTCATTTGCAATGTAAACAGGTCTAGGCTCTTCTCCTGGTTCAGCCAGGTCTATCTTTTTAGCTTTTTCAGGCCCTTCGTAGGGCTTGCCTTGTTTTTGTAGTTCTCTAACAGGATGTTCGACTATGATTTTTTGATATTGCAGAGTATACTTTTTGTAATGGGATGGAACACTCATTACATCCTTACCATCCTCTTCTGTGGTTTCCATTTCGGTTGTATATATCTCCTTTAGAGCTTTTTTCAACTCTTGATATTTGTTTTTACGCTCAACTCGGGTCATGAGTGGTTTTTTATCATGTGGGTTTGCTTGAGTATCCTTCCTTGATTTTCTCAATATTTTAGACATTTCTGAATTTTTGTTTGAAGGATATCTGCCTGTGTTTTTGTCCTTGACACAATCATTTGCATCTATTTGCATCAAAAATTGTATTCTATTGGAGACTGATGACATAGGTTGTGTTTTCCTATTTCTGGTGTCTCTTTTTCGTCTATACTATTTTTGTCTTCTCGATTTCTAGTTGGAAAATTCAAAAAACTTTTCCTCCCCTCCTTTCAAGAGTAGCTTAGCTCTCACATGTTCTTTTTTTGACCCCGAACCTGATGAGGTGGTTGAGTGTTCATCTAACTCATCTGTTGTATCGTAATAGAGGTCTGCAAAGATTTGTTGAGCTTTCATCAAGTCCGTGGGTTTCTCGTCTTCGTCTTCAATGTTGAGGGTTGAAATCATTTGGATGGGAATTATGTCGTAGCCATCCTCATTGCAAAATTGAGTAGGCATAGACGTATTCACACATACATCCATGGTCGCTAAAATTTGAGTCCACTCGAATGGCTCAAACAAATGCTCTGGAAAGGGTTCAAGTACATAGGCTTCGTCTGTGCAGTCCCTTTCTAGAATACATTCTTCTCGTTTTAAACTTTCATTTTCTGAAGCTCCACACATCCAAATAAGAGTGTCTTTGTTTAACCAAGATGGAAGCTTAGTTTCACCCGAAGAGATTGAATCAAACTCTTTGTATGGGTGTTTTCAAGACATCTCTATATGTATAATCTTTTAAATTTACTCTTGCTATAGATCCCACTTGCTTCAAGTATAGATAATTGTTTCCCCAATCTTGGATAAGCTATACCTGTCACATGAAAGGTCTTCCCAATATGATTTCATAATTGAGTTTTTTCCCAAAGTATACTATGGCAAAAGTGTGTTGATATTCAATTCCACAGGAATTGACTATCACCTTTTCAAGCAGTCCTAATGGTCTCTCAATGTGTCTGTTAGCCAATTGCAATTTCATTCGAGTTTGTCTAATGGCTGGTTATCCCCATGATTCCCATACTACTCTTGTGGCTATGGCTATGCCTGTTCCACTATCCAGTATTGCCATGGTTTTAATGTCATTATATTTCACTGGGAGGGTGGTGTTTCCTTCTTCCCCTTTGTAATATTCTCTCACTTTGTTCATTGGAACATATCGAATCTCTTTGTTGTCCATTTCATTTTTTAATTTTCCCAAAAAAAAATTAGATTAGCCCCGTCATTAAGAAAAATATGGACTCAATATGGGCCCTTTTGATTAGAGGGTAATTAAAAATTGGCCAATGAGGTGAGACTTGGGATATCACCTAGTGCCTACAAATATATAGGTGTGCCATTGCTTTGTCCCCTCCTTCAATGGTTTTCCTAAGTCAAAATGTGCTTAAAGGTACTCATCGTGTGGTTTTCTCTATGCAAAAGGTAGTTTTCTTTTGAAAGGACAATAACCCATCTTAACTCCAAGGCAGGACCACTTGGCCTTCGTCCAGTTTTGGCGCCACCTGAGTTAATGCAATGGTATCTAGCCTATTTGAAATTCAAGCGCCGATTTGGCCACGTGTCGAGAGCTGGTTGGAACTCATAGCATAGGCGGCAGCTCGCTAGGCGGGAAGCGGTGGGAGTTGTTGCAGGCACATGCTGGTCTTGTCAATGCATCAATGAGCGTAGGCGTTGCCAGGCAGGCTTGACTTGTTGTATCGTGCCACGTTGACATGATGAAAGGAGTTTGGCCGCTTGCTCATGCGGCTAATAATATAATGCTATGGGAATAAAGCGCATACAGTCCTAGCTCATGTCAGAGCGATAAGGTCAATACACTGCCCTACTGTCATAGCTCAGGTTCAAACCATGATCTACTTTTATAAAGTAGACTAGTTTCAAAAAAATACCTTAACAATGAGTTATCCGTGATGACCAAGGTTTTGGGACTTTTTTTTAGAAATAAAATTCAAAATCCAAGCCCTTTATTTCGAAAATACAAGGACACACAAATTTATAAATACAAGATTCTACAAATTATAAGGGCTCCACATTTACGAGCTAGGCTCAAAACCATGGTGCATCCTAGTAGTGGTTTTTATTGTCCCCTAAAGTGCTAGCAATTTAAGCTCTAATCCCTTGAAATTAGGGATTCTTACAAGGCCCATGGAGAGTACATTTTTTTCCTAATGTTATCCCCACCTTCTCTAGGGTTTTTTGTAGATCATTCCATTAGTATGGTCTAAGTTTTAACAATCCTCCCAAGGTAACAATACATTGGATGGGTGTAGACATGATTGAATGAATGTTGTCTACCTCTAGGGTCTGTTCATTTCTTTTTACTTGAGTGGTCTTACACTATGGAGTCATCTTCGTTATCTCCCAAGTAAGAAGGTAATGTTTCAAGGCCAATGGTTTCGACATTCCTGAAGCTTTAGATCCGCAATCCCCGTACAAGGATTGTACATCCATGTTCATATCAGAAGGTAGGTTATCCAACCAAACTTCCTCTATAGGAGCTAACTTTAGAGTTAGGCTCCCATCATTGATCTCTCTAACTTTTTTCTATAAGTGTCCTGGCTAGTCTTCCTCTACGAGTGGAATTCCGTCTAAGGCATCTTCGCTGTCCGGCACTAAAAGTTCTGGTTCTTTTGTTTCAAGGTGGGGTTATGCCCCCACATAGGGTTTTTCTTTAATGTCTCTTACCACACACTCTTCAGTTTTTGCGATACTTTCAAGCTTGGGTTTTTGTTTTTCCAGCATTTCTTGCGTGATTCTTAGCAAATTTTGATAAGCTTCCAGCTTACTGCTTCCATGTCTGGAGACGGATATGTTGTGCGCTCCTTGCCGCACTGTCGAAGCAAGGGACTTGACGATACACCGTGTGCAAGCCACAAATGGCTCCAAGCACACAACAAGACTAATCTAGCAAGCTCAAGAGAGCAAAGGGTGTGTCACTCACCGCTCTACGCTCGCCTTCGTGGTGGATTCCTCGCCGTGATGAAGAAGAAGATGCAGTCGTGCCACGCTCAACCGCTTCTCCGCCGTCGTGCCTTCGTAATGCTCGATCGCACACACACTCTCCCTCTCTCTCTCTCTCACACACACACATACACACACACACAAGGAGGTGAAGAAGAATAAGATGGAGATGGAGATGGAGCAAGAGCACTCTTCTATTGCACAAATGAGAGAATGAGTGAATTTTAGGTTTAGTTGGCTTTTATATGAGCTCACCCCATTCACACTTGGGCGCCCATGCTTAGCCAACTAATCCCTTGAATGTCCCAGTTAGAGTGCGCCTCTCATCGGCGATCACTCTTACCCTTTTCCTATTGGTCCGACAAGCCCGGTACCTGACTCTACCAAATACATAATACACGTCCGTCGTAGGTGATGGGGTGTCCGTGAGCCGTGAGGGTTAACATGCCCCCCTTCCTGATGTAGATTCCGTCCTCGGAAGCTATTGAGTTGAAGCCCATGATGCATGCTTGTCAGTCGTTGCTGCAGATTCACATGTGTGGTATTTCGACAGTGGTGATACAAAGCACATTACCTCACATCGTGAATTGTTTACCTCTCTTGAGTCTGTCCCTCATGGGAATTCAGTCACTTGTGCCAACAACGCCTCTTATCCAGTTCAGGGAGTTGGAAAGATTGTGCTTATTGCTGCTAAAGGCAGTTCTTTCACACTTGTCGATGCACTTCATGTACCTGGGATCAAGAAGAATCTCTTGTCTGTATCCACACTTGCTAGACTTGGACTTGTAGTCAAATTTGTGGATGACAGATGTACAGTTCATGATCTCAGTTTTGGTGATGAAATTGTTGCATCTGGCCTTTTGTGCCATGGGCTGTATAAGCTCACTTTGTATGACAAGTGTGGACAAAACTTTGCAAATGTTGTTGCAGATTCAAGGGCTATTTCACATGCAAAACTTTGGCATGCACATTTTGGTCATCTGAATTTTTCCAGTTTGCTGCGTTTGCAAAAATCTGATATGGTTGCTTCTTTGCCACCTCTTGAAGCACCTGTCAAACATGTTTGTGAAGGCTGTATTTTGGGTAAGATGCAGCGTTCTAAATTTCCAAAGGATGGTTCAGTTCGGGCCACATGCAGGTTGCAGCTTGTGCATAGTGATGTTTGTGGGCCCATGCAAACTCCGTGCTTGGGCAATTACCTGTACTTCGTGACTTTCATTGATGATTACTCCAGGCATGCATGGGTATTTCCGCTTAAAGCGAAGTCCGAAGTTTTTATGTGCTTCAAACAATTTCTGGCTATGGCTGAAAATGTCTCGAAATGTACTATGGGCACCCTCCGTTCCGATCGAGGGGGGGAGTACATGTCTCATGAATTTAATGCATTTCTGGCTAGTCGTGGGATAAAACACCAATGTATAGTGCCTTATACACCTCATCAAAATGGTGTTGCTGAGAGGAAAAACAGGTCATTGATGGAAATGGCACGATGTATGGTCAAAAGTGAAGCTTTACCGCATTCTTTTTGGCTTGAGGCCATCATGTGTGCCACATATGTACTTAACAGGTGTCCTACGAAAGCTTTGCAGTCTATTACTCCATATGAAGCATGGCATGATAGAAAGCCTTCTATTGAGCACATGCGTGTTTTTGGCTGTTTGGCATATCCTTTGGTGCCACAAGTGCAGCGCAAAAAATTGGATGATAAGGCTGTCTAATGTATTTTTGTTGGTTATAGTGCTGAAAGCAAAGGATACAGGTTGTATCATCCGCAAACAAAACGTATTTTGGTTTCAAACCGAATTCCTTGGTGCATGGGCGTGAAGAATAGTACAAATTCATATCAAACATGTTGAGAAGGTCAATTTTGCCTTTTGAAGCATGTCATTCCGAGCTACAGGTAAAAAGTTATGGTCAAAATAGTGTAAATCTGTCAGATTCGCAGCAAAAGGGAACTGTAAATCAAGTAAATCAAGAGAGTGAGATCTTATTTTTCCCCTACTCATCTTCTAGAAGAGCAATGAGTGTTCAAGGTCACTTGCATGTGATGGGACCAACCTAAAGATGCTTTCTAAATGCCAAGACAGACAAGTTGAGATACCCCGCAGGAGCCACCCGTAGGGCCTCATGGTGGGGCCCACCTACATTATGCACCCCTATGGAGCCTTCACGGTCTAAAATGATATTTTTGGTGAATAAATAGTCCCTTTTATCTCCAATATTCAATGAGTGGTCAAAGGACACTTAATTAGGTCTAATCACTTACTCTAATTAAGTGTAGCATAATCCCACTCCTACACAACTATAAATAGCCCCCCTTGGAGAGACTCAAGGACACACACACCTATATTTTCAACTTCATGTTGTTTCTTGATCAATAGTAGAGAAAACCCCAACTCTCCCTCTTTCACATCCTCCCTCCTAACCCTCCTCTTTGGAGGAAGTGCAACTCTATTCTCCACTCTCTCCATTCTACAATCTCTGACTCCATCAACCCAATAAATCATTTGTAGCACCTCAATAACTTGTAAATACATCATGATCTCTCTCATGGCTATGTTAATGATCATGAACTCATCTTCAAAAACTTTCAAGTGTCGCAATTCGTGATGGTTAGTCAGCGTCTGTCCTCCCCTCAAAAGGTGTGCGAGAAATCAAGTAAGTGGTCTATTCTCAATTTACCATTGGTTTGTTTCTCCACACTTATTCAATTGGTCTAAAGAAATTTCTCACTCCAACTCTCTTTTGCTTCATTACATATGCATGTGGCTACCTCTCATGGTGATTTTATTTGTGTCACGGCATTGCATAGATGGAGATGAGCTCTCTATGCAAAGTGTGTTAGTTTGATGTAAGTGATTCTCTTGTGTGTTTGAGAGGCAAGTCTTGCGCGCATGATTTTTTTGATGAGTGCTTGAGAGAGGAAGAGTTTGGATGTATTATGGGTATTCTTATGGGGAGAAGGTGAATGCTATTCCATAAATTGCATATTTCATTTTGATGCACGGCATTGGGTTGCATAATCGTTGATGGTGTTCAAGTGTCCAAAGTGTATATAGAGTAAGGGGGTTTTCAAAGTGTGTTGCTTGGGTGGGTGAGTGCAAGTGTTATTTTTTTGATTGGTTTCCTTCTCCACTCCCAAAAGAAGGTGGTGCCCCAAGTAGTGTGCGTACCTCTTTAGAACATTTTGTGAGGGTAGGCCCATTGGTTTGGGTTTAGAGGCCCCATTTCAAAAAGCTCGCCCTCATAAAAATGTGCCCCCACTGAGGAACATATTTCCAAGTTACCTTCAAATTCTTTAGTGATGAACAATGGAGTTCCCATCTATCCATTTCATTTTGCACAACACATTAGAGTAAATGTTCACATAGATAGAAAAGTCTTTTTCCAGCAACGCATTGTTTTTATGTTTGGTGCAGAAAGACTTAGAGAAATACTGGCATCACCCAATCCAATTATACTTCCAATCATCAATTATGAAACTTCTTTTGATGTTCACGTTTTCATTTTGTTTTAAAGGCAGGAACAAGGAGTGGTGAAGGGGTGCTCAAGGGCCATATGAAGGAACGAGGTCTTCAAACCAACAACGAGGAGTAGCACATGAATCACGATCAAAATAATGAACCTTTTAGGCCTATTGCTCGGCAATCCATTCATATAATCATTGCAACTAAGTTTAGGTTTCAGTATATCATAAGGAGGATATTTGGATCCACTCGCCTCAATGAAATCAATGCTTCAATTAATCCATTTATTCTACCTATGATAAAGTACGAATTAACAATGGATGTGTACATCTTCATTTTAATGTAATCAGATTTATAGTGTCAATAATCTTGTGCGGCCTGTAAGAGAAAAGTTTCTTTAAAAAAAGAGATTTAAAAAGTCTAAACAAAATGTCAAGTTCTTTTCCCACGTTCTATGCAAGAAGTGGGGAAGATGCGCAAGAGTTTCTTGACAACTTGGAGATGGCACATCTCATATCCGGGAGAGATGAAGAGGAAGTAAAGCTACGAGCCTTCCCGTTGGTTCTAAAAGCAGAAGCTAAAGCATGGTATGAGACCTTGCAACCCCAAATCAAGTCCAATTGGGAGAGACTGCGAGCAAGCTTCCTCTCCAAGTTCGGGCAAGGTGATACTTCTGAAGGAATATGGAAATGTCTTATTGGGCATAAGCAGGTATCACTTGAAGACTATCCCTCTTATGAAGCAACCTTTGTCAATCTATGGGGTAGGTGGGAGGCTACATTAGAAAATCATGGTGGTGCACCTAACTTTCTAAAAAAAGAGAGATTCATGGTTGGCTTGTATCCACTTTTAAAGGCTAAAGTAGAGCTAAAATTCCCATCCACCTTCGAAGAAGCACGTGAGGTAGCCATCATCAAGTTTAGAAAACTACACTTCCAAGCACATAGAGCAAGGGGTTTGAATGAAGTGAGTGAGAGGGAGTCTTCACAAACCATGGAAGCACCAATTAGGGCCCCTCTTGCACAATCTTCACAAATAGGAGATAACTCTCAACAAGAGGTTTTACAAAGGCTAACTCAACAGCTTGAGAACCTCACTCTGAATCTAGTACAAGGCCTACCTCAACAACGACAACCAAGAGAAGGGAATCGCAATCAACGAAGACAAGCTCAAGAGTTGCGATGTTGGAATTGCAATGAAATGGACCATGGCATGTACAATTGTCCACATCCAAGGCGACTTCCGGGAGACATATATCCCCCTAGACCGCCTCCTCTCACTGTGCAACAAGAACAAGCTCAAGGCCCACAAATCCTTCGACGACCACCACCACCAGCAAATATACCTCCCGTCCCACATGAGGAGGAAGAAAGAGGAGTCAACATCATCAAGCTAGAAGAGGTAATAGATGAGCATACTCTAAACTTTGATGTTATGCCGGCAGAAAAACGCACAAGAGCACATGATAAGGATGAAGACATGAGAAGTGAAGAAACAAATTCAGCCAGAAGGGACAAGAAGAAGAAGTCAAAGATGGAAGAAGCTGAAAGTAGCAGGAAGAAAAGATCAAGGCGAAGGGAAATTGGTATCAACGACTTCCCATTGGGAAAGGAGCTAGAGACCTACAACATCTTGGATGATTTACAAACCCAAAAGCCAAACATTTCATGGCCTCAACTTCTACACCTATCAGCCAAAGTAAGAAGGCAATGGCCAAAGTTGGTAAGTACAAGAATTCCAAAAAAGAAAGAAAATCTTTCCATTAAGGTTGTGGCCTCAAAGCTACAAAAAGATGTGGAACCCATTGTGGATGCTTACATAAGGGGTAAAAAGGTGTCTAATGTATAATTTGATGGTGGAGCTCAAATGTGTGTGATCACGGAAAAATCAATGAACAAGTTAGGGCTTGAAATTACAAAGTCCTCTAATTGTCAAGCTAGGCTAGCCAACAACTCAAGTGTGAAGTGTTTGGGGATCATTGAAAATGTAAAAGTCTCTGTATGTAACATAGATGCACGAGTGGATATGTATGTCATGCCAGCTAAGGGGGAGGGCTATCCCATCATCCTAGGGACGCCTTGGCTCATTGCTGTGAATGCAGATCAAAAATGGGGAAGTGGTCGTTTGATTCTTAAGAAGGGTCAACCGGTGGTGTATGATTGGCGAGAAGGAAAGCAACTAGATATCAACTATGAAACCACGGCAGATGAAGAGAGCGAGGAGGAGAGTCCCTACTCAAGTGATGAGGAAGCATCAACCAGTGCATCAACCAGTGAAGAGGAGTCTTCTTTGGAGGTAATGGGAATTGTATTCAACGCCAACACTCAGGATGTTCCAGTAGAAGAAAAGCCAACAGACAATCACACACGAGGGGATGAAAGATGCCACCACCTTGAAGAAGGATTTGAGAAGATGCTTGCAAAAGATCTTACTTGTGAGGAGAAGAGGTCCTACATCAATATGTTAAGGAGGTATCCCAATTTGTTTATCACTGACTACTCACAAATAAGAGGTGTAGATGTAATAGAGCATCGAATTGAATTGAAACCAGGGACCAAACCTGTGGCTCAAAAGTTAAGGCGACTAGGATCTCTGCAAAAAAAGGCTCTCCTACAGGAAGTGAATCGACTCTTGAAGGCTGGCTTCATCTATCCGGTATCCAACTCCGAATGGGTATCACCTATTGTAGTCACTCCCAAGAAGAATGGTAAGTGGAGGGTCTGCGTGGATTACAAACCCCTCAACGCTGCGACAAAGAGGGACCACTTCCCTCTCCCTTTCCAAGATGAAATTTTGAATGAAGTAGCAGGTCACGAATGCTACACTATGTGTGATGGGTATTCAGGATATTTTCAAATTAGAATAGCAGAAGAGGACCAACCAAAAACCACCTTCATCACACCTTGGGGATGTTTTGCATTCAGAGTAATGCCTTTTGGGCTCACCAATGCTCCTAGCACCTTCATGAGATTCACAATATTTGTATTTCAGCCATTCTTTGGAAAATCTATAAGAGTCTTTATGGATGATTTCTGTATTTATAGTTGTAGATCACTTCATTGCCAAAAGGTTGAAGAGGGGCTTAAGAGGCTCCATCAATTTGGGGGACAAATCAACCCAGAGAAGTGTCATATCGGTGAATCTCAGGTGGTTTTGCTAGGCCATGTGGTTTCTTCACAAGGAATTCAAGTGGATCCCTCTAAAGTAGAGGCCCTTTTGTCATTATCTCCACCAACAACAACAAAGGAGCTAATGACCTTCAACCACAAAGTGAGGTACATGTCTCGCTTCATCCATCTCCTAGCAGAAGCCATCGCCCCTTTGCATAGGTTGGCAAGCCAATCTACATTTGAATGGGGGAGGGAACATGCAAAATGTTTTGAGGAAGTGAAGGGCATTCTTAGCTCTCTCCCAATCCTAATGCCACCAGACCCAAAGGAGACTTACTATGTCACTCCAAGTGTAGGTTTCGAAGCAATTGGTGTTGTTTTGATGCAAAAAGATCCTAAAACATCATACATGAGGCCGATCTATTTTGCAAGCAAGGTGATGACTCCAGCCGAGAAGGGATACACTGAAATGGAGAAAGTGGTCTTTGCAATCTTGTTTGCGGTAAGGAAGTTTCGATCGTATCTTCTCCCTGTGCCATTTGTTTTTCTCACCTTAGAGCACAATCTACCATATGTAGTACAACACATGAGCCTCTCATCTAGAATAGCAAAGTGGGTGCTTGAATTCCAAGAATTTGAATACACTTTCCTTGTAGAAGATAGCACAAGAGCAGGACTTGCAGACATTCTCACCTACAAAGTGAGAGAAAGGGAAGGATCGCGACTACAAAGAGAGGAAGGCTCAAAACAGTTCAAAGTGAAGGAGATTGATAATGCCCATACTTTATGCTTTGACGGAGCCTATCAACGCCAACAAGACAAAGCAGCAGGGGGGATCCTCATTTTAAACCCACAAAAGGAGGTAATGGTTAGAAAAGGTATCACTCTACCCAATGTTCACTCTAACAATGAGGCTGAGTATGCTGCTCTAACCCTTGGGTTAGAAGAATGCAAAGAATTAGGCATACAAAGACTTATTATAAAAGGTGATTCTTTGCTAGTGGTCAGGCAAATACAAGGGACTTGGAGGTGCAAGAATCGTACATTGTTTGAGTGGCTTAGTAGTGTAAGAGCTTTGATGAAGGGTTTTAAAGCAACACAGGTACAACACATTGTGAGAACTCATAACAAGGAAGCAGACTTACTCGCAAATGAAAAGCTTCAAATGGAGGTAGGAGGTGTGAAACTATATGAACCCAAATATCAAGGTCAAGAGGAGCTAAAAGACATTATCTTCTTTCTACAAGCAGGTGAGTGTCCCAAACACTTAGACAAGGTGCAAAGACATAGACTAGTTAAGAAGGCCACACCTTACCAGTTGATCGGGGATGATTTATATCACAAAGGGAAAGATTTGGTCTTGAGGAGAGTACCAGGTGTGCAAGAGATAGAGAAGATTCTTCTTTCATGTCATGATGATGTCTGTGGTGGTCACTTTTCTCAAGATATTACAAGTAGGAAGCTTTTACAAGCAGGGTTTATTTGGCCGAGCTTACATCGTGATGTCCAATATTGGTGTAAAGCATGTAAGCCATGCCAAATTGCTGGGGATAGACGACTAACATATGATCCTTGAGTCCCAATAATATCTTATGGCCCTTTTGAAAAGTGGGGTGTGGATGCAATAGGTCCCCTACCTCGTACTTCTACAGGGAAGGTTTTCATCATCATGGGTGTTGACTACATGACACGATGGGCGGAAGCAACAAGCACAACCCGAATCACAGCTGAAGAGGTATCAAAGTTTATTTTTGATCATATTTGTAGTAGGTTTGGAACACCCCTAGAAATCTTATCAGATCGAGGCCCGGGTTTTAGGGCTGACCTTCTGAATGATCTCTTGAGGAGGTTAAAAGTGAAACACCTGCATTCCACACCCTACTATCCTCAATGCAATGGATTGGTGGAAAAAGTGAATGGAATGATATGTAAGATCATTTCTAAACAGGTTGTGGACCGGCCTAATGATTGGGATCGCCATTTGACAGCTGCTCTTTGGGCGTATAGGACCTCTTTCAAGGTATCTACCCAATTCACCCCTTTTCATCTAGTTTATGGACAGGAAGCACTTCTCCCCATTGAGGTAGAGCTCTCAAGCTTGCGCGTTCTTGCAAGAGTGGCAAAAAAACCAAAGGAGGTTCTACATGAAAGGATCTTAGATCTCCAACGACTTGAGCTAGATAGAGAAGAATCCATTGATCATTACATCACCAAAGCGACAAGCCAAAGGGATAAAATCAACAAGAAGCTCAAGGGGAAAGGATTGAAGGAAGGTATGTTGGTTCTTCGCTATGATAACCAACTTGATACTCGACTTGACAAAAAGTTTTTGCAAAGATGGGAGGGACCTTTCATGATAAAAACAAAGTTTGGGAATGGTAGTTACAGATTAGCACATTTATCAGGAAAACTCCACAAGACCAGAGTCAATGGATGGAGATTAAAGCCCTACTTTCAACGTATCAATCCGTTGATAGGCAGTCATCTGCCTACATTGTCTAAGCTCCAAATTGGCATGGCTTCCTTCGGCTTGGCAAATGCTCCACCTATTTTTAAAGCTTTGATGTGCAAAGAAGAACCAGACTTGGAATCTGAACATACCCAAGGCAACCCTCCCATCTCCGATTTATGGGATTGAGATAATGAAAAGCAGGTCTAATGGAGTAAAAGAGTGCATGACACTCCTCCTATTGAAAAAAAAAAAAAGTGGAAAAGAAAAAATGACAAAAAAAAAGAGAAAAAAAGAAGAAAAGAAGCAACACCGTCCTCCTAAAGATATGAATATCTCTAGGCTTGGGGGAGGGCTAATATGAGTGGCATAAAATGGTAACCATCTTTTTGCAACATTTGTCAGCCTACTCAACGTCCTTTTCCTCATATGTGTATATATTTTTCTATGCTATTAAGTTATCTAGAGTAAATTTCCCCTCTTCGTTTAACCTTTGTGGCGACACATACATTATACTCTTCCCAAAAATGTCACTTTAGTCATATATTTATATTACCACCCTTTTCTGTTTTGCTTTGTAAATAGAATAAGCATACAATAACCAACTATATACCCCCAAACTTTCTTACCTCTTGTGAATTAGTAGTAGAAAAATAATATATCCATCTTCCACCCCTTATAGATAAATTCCCATGGAAATCAACTCTCCACTTGTCTTTACCAAAGATTATGGTCCCTCTCTACAAGTCTTCTATGCCCCCTACATAGGTGGCCCAATATCTCTTAAGAATATACATATAGTTTCTCTCCTTTCAAAAAGACTCCAATTGTATATTATTTTCACAAGCAAATAATATTGGGCCCTCCTCTATTTGTTTAAGCATCATAGCCTTTTGAAAAAGCATGATTCCCCTTGGATGCATACAAGCAAAGGGCCCATACAAGAAGACTTTGAAGCAAAAGGTTCCCTTGCCTAGTGTGGACCTTTCAAACCAAATTCCTTGGTGCATGGGCATGAAGAATAGTCCAAATTCATATCAAACATGTTGAGAAGGTCAATTTTGCCTTTTGAAGCATGTCATTCCGAGCTACAGGTAAAACGTTATGGTCAAAATAGTGTAAATCTGTCAGATTCGCAGCAAAAGGGAACTGTAAATCAAGTAAATCAAGAGAGTGAGATCTTATTTTTCCCCTACTCATCTTCTAGAAGAGCAATGAGTGTTCAAGGTCACTTGCATGTGATGGGACCAACCTAAAGATGCTTTCTAAATGCCAAGACAAACAAGTTGAGATACCCCGCAGGAGCCACCCGTAGGGCCTCATGGTGGGGCCCACCTACATTATGCACCCCTATGGAGCCTTCACGGTCTAAAATGATATTTTTGGTGAATAAATAGTCCCTTTTATCTCCAATATTCAATGAGTGGTCAAAGGACACTTAATTAGGTCTAATCACTTACTCTAATTAAGTGTAGCATAATCCCACTCCTACACAACTATAAATAGCCCCCCTTGGAGAGACTCAAGGACACACACACCTATATTTTCAACTTCATGTTGTTTCTTGATCAATAGTAGAGAAAACCCCAACTCTCCCTCTTTCACATCCTCCCTCCTAACCCTCCTCTTTGGAGGAAGTGCAACTCTATTCTCCACTCTCTCCATTCTACAATCTCTGACTCCATCAACCCAATAAATCATTTGTAGCACCTCAATAACTTGTAAATACATCATGATCTCTCTCATGGCTATGTTAATGATCATGAACTCATCTTCAAAAACTTTCAAGTGTCGCAATTCGTGATGGTTAGTCAGCGTCTGTCCTCCCCTCAAAAGGTGTGCGAGAAATCAAGTAAGTGGTCTATTCTCAATTTACCATTGGTTTGTTTCTCCACACTTATTCAATTGGTCTAAAGAAATTTCTCACTCCAACTCTCTTTTGCTTCATTACATATGCATGTGGCTACCTCTCATGGTGATTTTATTTGTGTCACGGCATTGCATAGATGGAGATGAGCTCTCTATGCAAAGTGTGTTAGTTTGATGTAAGTGATTCTCTTGTGTGTTTGAGAGGCAAGTCTTGCGCGCATGATTTTTTTGATGAGTGCTTGAGAGAGGAAGAGTTTGGATGTATTATGGGTATTCTTATGGGGAGAAGGTGAATGCTATTCCACAAATTGCATATTTCATTTTGATGCACGACATTGGGTTGCATAATCGTTGATGGTGTTCAAGTGTCCAAAGTGTATATAGAGTAAGGGGGTTTTCAAAGTGTGTTGCTTGGGTGGGTGAGTGCAAGTGTTATTTTTTTGATTGGTTTCCTTCTCCACTCCCAAAAGAAGGTGGTGCCCCAAGTAGTGTGCGTACCTCTTTACGAACATTTTGTGAGGGTAGGCCCATTGGTTTGGGTTTAGAGGCCCCATTTCAAAAAGCTCGTCCTCACTGTCATGTACTAGAGACAGTAATGTAAGCTCACAGGACATTTATGACACTTTGTTGCCTCTTTTCAGTGGTGGAAATACAAATGTCAGTTCCAATGAGGCAAATGTATAGCCTATGGGGGTTTCTGAAAATGTATTAGATCAGTCTATTACTGATGCAGATGTACATGATGTACTTGATGAGGAAAGGGCTGAAATGAGGAGGCTAGAGGTATGCCAAAATGGCTGGTGCACACTTTGCGTGACAATAAATTGGATGCACCTTTGTCTAGTCGTACTCGTTCAGGCTCTCGCCATGCATCTTATGCATCAGATTGTTATGCTTTGGCTGTGTCTAGTTTACATGAGGTTGAGGAGCCTCTGTCTTTTGATGAAGCACAGAATTCAGAAAATTGGATGGCTGCCATGCAATCAGAATATGATGCACTTATAGAAAATGACACATGGACTTTATGTAATTTGCCTCCTGGCAATAAGGCCATTGGTACGAAGTGGGTTTACAAGTTGAAACGCAAGCGGGATGGTGAGATTGATCGCCATAAGGCTCGACTTGTTGCAAAGGGTTATGCACAGCAAAAAGGCATAGATTATGAAGAGACTTTTGCTCCCACTTGTCGTATGACTACTGTGTGTTTTCTATGTGCATTGGCAGCTCATTTTGGTTGGGATGTACATCAATCAGACATTGTTACTGCTTTCTTGAATGGTGACATATTTGAGGAAGTTTATGTAACGCAGCCTCGCGGTTTTGTCATAAAAGGACAAGAGGACAAAGTGTGCAAATGTAACAAGGCTTTGTATGGGTTGAAGCAATCTCCTCCTGCTTGGTATGAGAAAGCTGACACTCATTTGGTCAAACAAGGCTTTCGTAACAGTCCAACAGAAAGCACATTGTATGTAAAGCATGAGGGTGATGTATTTCTCATCGTGGTTCTTTATGTTGATGATTTGTTGATCACTGGACCAAATGAGAGACATATTGCTGAATTTAAGGCTGATTTGAATGCTACTTTCAAGATGAAAGATTTGGGGCTGTTGCATCATTATTTGGGTATACAGTTTAAGCAGTGTGATGGTGGTATTGCCTTGTGTCAGAAAAGATACATAGAGACATTGCTATGTAAGTTTGGACTTGAGGATTGCAAACCTATTGCCACTCCCATGGAAACAGGTTTGAAATTGAGTCTACATGATGCTGGCGATCTTGCAGATGTCACTCTTAACCAAATTGCTGTTGGCTGCCTCATTTATGTATGCAACACGAGGCCGGATATTCAGTTTGCTGTCTCACAGGTCAGCAGATTTATGCATAGCCCAGGGTCTAAGCATTGGCAGGCTATCAAGAGGATTTTTCGCTACCTTAGTGGCACTTTACATCTTGGCTTGTTTTATCCCAAGGGGGGATCATTGCCGCCAGACTTACATGCTTTTTCGGACTCAGATTGGGCTGGTTGTTTTGACACGCGAGTGTCCACAAGTGGTCTTTGTTTCATGCTTGGCAGTTCATGTATATCATGGTTGAGCAAGAAGCAACCTATTGTGGCCACTTTGAGTTGTGAGGCTAAGTACAGGGCAGTCTTCACAGCTACGGTTGAGTGTGTATGGCTCATACGCCTTATGGTTGATTTGGGTGTTGGACAGGACACTACCAACACTATCTACACTGACAGTCAGAGCGCATTGGCAGTTGCAAGGAACCCAGTTTTTCATGCTCGCACAAAGCACATTGAGGTGCATTACCACTATGTCAGGGAGAGGCTCTCAGTAGGAGAGATCAGCTTGGCTTATGTGCCAACACAGGACAACCTTGTAGATCTTTTCACAAAGGCATTGTCTCGTGAGAAGCTTGAAGCTTTCCTCAAAGCTTTGGGCTTACTCCCTGTGCGCCCCTTGCCGCACTGTCGAAGCAAGGGACTTGCCGATACACCGTGTGCGAGCCACAAATGGCTCCAAGCACACAACAAGACTAATCTAGCAAGCTCAAGAGAGCAAAGGGTGTGTCACTCACCGCTCTACGCTCGCCTTCATGGTGGATTCCTTGCCGCGATGAAGAAGAAGCTGCAGTCGTGCCGCGCTCAACCGCTTCGCCGCCGTCGTGCCTTCGTAATGCTCGATCGCACACACACTCTCCCTCTCTCTCTCACACACATACACACACACACACACACACAAGGAGGTGAAGAAGAAGAAGATGGAGATGGAAATGGAGCAAGAGCACTCTTCTATTGCACAAATGAGAGAATGAGTGAATTTTAGGTTTAGTTGGCTTTTATATGAGCTCACCCCATTCACACTTGGGCGCCCATGCTTAGCCAACTAATCCCTTGAATGTCCCAGTTAGAGTGCGCCTCTCATCGGCGATCACTCTTACCCTTTTCCTATTGGTCCGACAAGCCCGGTACCTGACTCTACCAAATACATAATACACGTCCGTCGTAGGTGATGGGGTGTCCGTGAGCCGTGAGGGTTAACATGCCCCCCTTCCTGATGTAGATTCCGTCCTCGGAAGCTATTGAGTTGAAGCTCGTTCGTCGAGGTGGAAGAGCATTTGAGATGAATGTCCTTAGCCTTCTTCAGTCACTGCAAAATCAAACAACATTGGCACAGTAATTGCATTCCCATAAGTGATTAAAAAGCATATGCAGTTTTAGGTAGACAAATTGATTGGTAAAAGAATTTCAAACAATTTGTCAGCAATGAACATTAAATTGCAATGTAATCAAATGCATAAACAGATGTAAAGGTAAAAAATTAAACAAGTCTGGGGTCGCTAATTTGACGGTCGAAAGGCACTAGAGATCGAATATTAATACCATGGGTAAGCTTCTTAATTTTCTGTGGTCAATTAAGTTATTTAATCGCGAGAGCCAAGTATTCATGTTCGAGGGCTGACTAGAGGCTATATCTAGAAGACCTTGTAGTTAAGCTACCATAAAAGGAATTTCTCATGAAATCATCGCCTGACTGATTACTTTTTCTTTGACCCCCCAAAGTCTTTTCATAGTGATTCAATTTTGATGTGTGTGCTTATTTTGTATGCCTTGGGTTTTTTGCTTTTCAAGTAAAAGCGCCCATACTGGGAACCTCTAGGGCTCTAGTACCATAGGCAATACATGTGAGTGAAGTACCAAATCAAGCTGAGATTTCTCTTCCAGCTTAAGATTTTAGGCACTTTGATTTTATGTTTGTTCATTTTCAGCATTTTAATTTTGTAACTTTGGGGGGTCATATAACACTGATACACCTCCCCAGGCTCATCACACTAGTAAACTCCCTTTATAATACTTAAGCTAAAGGTCAATAGGGTCAAGCCCACTAGAAAGCCCTAGTACATTTCACACAATGCTGCCTAAATCGGATTAAGAACCTAAGTAACCATGAATTATTAGGAAGGCATTCCCCATGGTATTAAGAGAAGATTTCTAACACCTAACTTGGTGAAACTAGTTTGTCGGACTGCTTGATTTTTAAACCTAGACAAGTGATTATGACAAAAAATTACATTGAATTAAATGTTTGATACTAAGCAAATGCGGTGAATATTAGGCTACCAATCACAATTAAAGTTGACAATCATAGATGCAAAAAAGATAAGGGGCAATACTAATGGACAAGAAACACCTGTTTGTGTCGATGGTCACGCTTGATTTGAAGAGTGAGTCGAGATAAAGATTCCATGAAGGTCCAAATCCTACCAATAGCAACACGCTCCTGTACACACTAGGAAACAAAAGGAATACCTCCACGAGGCACATTAGTGGAAAAAGGTACCAACACTTATTGAACACAACAAAAAACATAAGGAATTCTAACCTAACTATTTGCACTCCCCCTAGAGAGTCAAGGGAATAGGATATTGTAGAGGTTGGGGGGAAACCCTAAGGCTAAACCCCTATCCTCGTCATCGAGATAAACAAAGTCATCATCCATGAGACCATATGTGCCATCCGTGTAGTCGTGTAAATTTTCTTCTTCATCATAGGTGTTTACTAAGAAGGTCACTAGACGCCTATAGTCATCTTGGTCAAAAGGGTAGGCTTGTGCAATGGGAGAAACGCTCTCTACTAAGTATGGATCAGACGTGGTCAAGAGACGTATCAGCCATTCTAACTCCTCAAAATTCCTCTCACATGCTAGCGTACCTATCAAATCCCATTCACATGCAAGCACTGGAAAGACCATGTGAAATATTTGTGAAAAGTAACGAGGGTACTTCTCACCCAAGGCAGGAGTGGATGACTCTAGCGTACTAGCCATATTTGTACACGCAAATAGATGATGGTTAGAGTGCAAATATTACAAGGGTGGTGTTCTTGTGCATAATTTGTTTTTATGATTTGTGTTATGGCTCTTGCTCTTTTACTTTTTTATCTTGTTTTTGTGAGTATAAGGCTTTATATATACATTCCCTAAGATCGGAGATTAAGAGGTCAGGGAGAAAGGTTGAGAGGGAAGCAAGTGAATGATGGATGTCCACAAACACTCCCCCCTTCCTTGGGTAGATCATACCGTTCGAAATGATTTCGTCACCCTTTGAAACCAATTGTTCCAGTTGGTAATAGGTGAGGATTTTTGCCAGTAGTTTTCTATTACCCTAGGTGCCTCGTCAAGTTGCAAGGGTGGTAAGGTACTCTCCCAGGATGGAACTTGAAGTGGTTCATCAGGTGATTCTTGAACACTGGGAGGTGTGGATTCTTTTGTAGCTTCATGGAGGTCCACTACTATAGATGGAGGCTGTGTAGAAGCTTTCACCTCTATGGATGTATTACATGAGGAGCTAGAAGCTTTATGGAACTCCCCCCTTCCAGAGGTAGGTGGAAAAAATTGGTTTTGCCTTGGAGCCCAAACTAGCTCTGGACTAGGTGTGTAGCATTCTGTGATCTTTCCCTTCCCACGGTCTGCCATTGGCTTTAGCGTTACACTGTTTGACTCATATGGGTTTGTTGTCGATAGGGAAGGACACATTTTACGTTTAGGTACCCAAATTTTCTCATTTCCTTCATAGTAGCCTTGGGCTTCTAATAGTTGTTTTGGAATCCATCGTGATTTGGTCTTGACTCTCCTAGGGCGCGCTCTTGGTTTTCCCGGGAAATTTTTTCTTGGAATGGATTGGAGGGTTGAGGTAATTGGAAGTAAGGCCTTGGGGACCCATTGATATGTACTCTTAGGTCGTGCAGGTTGAGTACTTGCAATATTACTGCTTGCTGCAACTACAAGTGTTGAAGTGCTAGATTCATGGGTAGCCGGCAAAGACGAGTTAACCACCTTGGCTTGTGAATGTTGGCTATCCTTCAACTTTTCTAGAGTTTGCAACGTAGGTGACTTTGCTTGAATGATAGGGGTAAGAGTTGGTGGTCACGTAGTGACACTACCAGTATCCCAATCAATAGTGCATTTGGTTGCCAACATCCACGTGCGTCCCAGGTTTACGTTGCCTTCCATAGCTCCTGCGGGCATGACTAGAAACCTTTGCACTATGATTCCATTGTCATAGACAATAGGGGTCTGAAGGACTCCAAGAATAGCAGTTTTCTTTTTATTAATGCCCTTGACTTGCATCATACTCGGGGATAGGATCGGTTTCCCTAATTGACACCAAACTCCATAGGATAACAAATTGTGTTTAGCTCCCGTATCTAATAAGGCATTGTATAGTACTTTCCCATAGGGGCTATTTAGCTCAATTGGGTATCTTAGGGGTGGCTCAGATTCTAATGTGTTGTCATTTGTGTCCTCGAAAAATGCTTGCGTGATTCCCAGATTAGCCTCTCGTTGGCGTCTAAGACGTTGTTGTCGTTCTCGAGCCTCAACTCTTGCTTGGATTTTTTTAAGCTCTGCTTGTTCCTTGGCAGCCTTCTTTTGATGGATGGCTTGCAACTCTTCCTGGCTTAGAGGATCATAATATCTTTTGAATTTACTCCCATTAAGGAATCCAATGGTTTCAACTCCATATAGAGTCTCCACACGAGTGGTACCTTGCGGAGTAATTTCACACACTCGATATGGTCCCTTACCAGTGTATTTCAATTTCTTCTTTTCATTACGTACCCCGTACATAAGAACTTTATCACCAACCTTGATGTCTTTATCCTTTAAATGGCTATCGAACCACTTCTTTCTCCCATCCTTCTCCACTAGAGCATTTCGCACAGCTAATTGCCTTTCTTCATCTAGCCTTTCTAGGATATATAATTGCTCCACTAAGGGGTTACCATCCCAACCTTCTTGAGAAGCTACTCGAAGACTAGGAATGACAAACTCGCATGGCATAACTGCTTCTTGATCATACACCATCTTAAACGGTGTGCAATTAATAGCAACTTTATACGCAATAGGATAAGCCCATAAAGATGATGTAAGCTTTAGGTCCCAATCAGTGCGATGAGCCTCGACTGTCTTTGTCAAAATGGAGATGAGAGTTTTGTTGTTACTCTCAGCTTGGCCATTTTCTTGGGGATAATAGGGTGTAGACTTGTGGTGAGATATCATGAAGTTTGATGTGAGTTCTTTTATTACTTCATTTATAAAATAAGTTCCATTGTCACTCACAAGTTCAAAGGGGCATCCAAAACGTGTGATAATGTTCTCAAAGAGGAACTTAGCTGTTGTTTTTGCATCCGTCTTTCGTGTTGCTTTTGCTTCAGCCCATTTGGTTACATAGTCGGTAGCGACAATGATATATCGTGATTGCGTGTTACGTGCAGCCGGACTAATCGGTCCTACAAAGTCTAAGCCCCACTTTTCAAATGGTTGGGTTACCTTGATGGGATGTAGAGGCATCCTATCCCTTCTTTGTGGCTTGTTGAAGCGTTGGCATTCATCACATCCCTTTGCAAAAAGTGATGCATCCTTAAACAGAGTGGGCCACCAATAGCCTGACTGTAAGATCTTTCAGGCAGTCAAGTTTCCTGAAAAATGACCACCAGCTACGCCCATATGTGCCTCTTGTAGAATATATAAATACTCATCCTCGCGGGCACAGCGCCTAAGAACATTATCTTTTCCTCTCTTATAGAGAGTTCCAGCCAGTAAGCAATAGGGTTTGCATTCCTTGATTAATTTTCGAGCTATATCTCTTTGCAGTTCTTTGGGTGGAAAACCATTAACTAAGAAGTTAACAATCTTTTCACTCCATTCAGGCATTGTCTCAACAATGAACAAAGGAGTATCAGGCAATTCATCATCAACCCCCGTAGGAGCTTCGCCATTAGGGATACGAGATAAATGATCCGCCATGACATGTTTCCTCCCAGGCCTCACAACAACGGTGAAGTCGAACTCAAGAAGAATTAACAACCATCGTGTAATTCGACCTGTGGAACACGGCTTGTTTACCAAATATAGCAATGCTTGATGATCAACATAAAACACAAACTTGGTAGCAAGAAGGTAATAGCGAAATTTCTTTACTGCGTAAATCATAGCTAGACCTTCACGCTCTATAGTAGTGTAGTTCATCTCGGCATCATTTAATTGGCGACTTGCAAAGCTAATAGGGTAGTCCAATTTATGCTCTCCTGGTTGAGTTAGAACACACCCAATAGCAAAATTTGATGCATCAATATGCACATGAAAAGGTACATTCCAATCAGGTGTTCGCAGGATTGGAGCACTTGTTAGTGCCTTCTTTAATAACTCATAAGATTGATGACATTCTTCCGTCTAGTGAAACTCGATAAGAGGCTTGTACAATGGACGCGCTATCTCGGCAAAGTTTAAAATAAATCTTCGATAATAACCAACATGGCCCATAAATCTTTGAACTCCTTTATAGTTCGTAGGTGGTGGCATCTTACTCTCATCTGTGGATATCCCGTTCTTGGACACTATATGCCCTAGAATGACTCCATGCTTAACCCAAAATTGGCATTTGAAAGGGTTCAATGAGATGCGATAAAATCTGCACCTTTCAAATATTTTTCGTAGATATAACAAATGCTTCTCCCAAGAAGAATAAACACAAAGGTCGTCTAGGAAAGCTTCACAAAACTCCCTTAGAAATTCTTTAAACACAGTGTTTATTAATCGTTGGAATGTAGCAGGGGCATTCGTTAAGCCAAAAGCCATAACACGAAATGCAAACACTCCAAACTCTGTGATCAAAACAGTTTTAGCTTGGTCCTCTAATGCAATTGTGATTTGATTGTAACCAGAGTACCCATCTAAAACGCTATAAGCTTCCTTGCCCACAACTCTTTCAAGCACATGTTCTGAATATGGCAAGGGATAATGATCTCTCCTAGTAGCTGCATTAAATTTCTTGAGGTCCACGCACACTCTTAGTTTCCCATTCTTTTTTGGCACAATGACTATTGGAGAAACCCATTCTGAGTGCTCAATAGGGTATATGAATCCACATTGGATAAGTTTTTCAATATCCTCTTGTACAATTTTGGCGTACTTAGGATTCATTGGATAGGGTCGTTGCTGGACGGGTTTAGCAGTGTTGATCATGGGAATTGTATGTTGCACCACAGAAGGTGGAACGCCCTTCATGTCATGATATGTCCAAGCAAAGATATCCTTGTATTCCTTGAGGAGCTCCTTAAGTACAGCCTCTTCAGTTTCGGTAAGGTCTTGATCAATAAAGACTGGTTTAGACTCCTCACCTGGTTCTGCTAATTCTATCTCTTTAACTACCGCTGGACCATCATAGACTCCACTGCTTCCATTGGTAGGTATTCGTTGGGCTTTGTCATACACAACCTTTCGCTCCCCCGTGGTATAAGATTTAAAATGTTCAGGAGCCGTATGTAAGTAAGCAGGCTCTTGTCCTGACGGAGACCTTTCTTTTAGTTCTGCCTCCTTTTGTTGTTGTGCTAACTCTCGGTTTTGACGTCTTCTTATAGTTCGACTCAATTTCGGCTTTGTAACCTCCAATTGAGCGAGGTCAATGGGTCGCGGGCTGCACCACATGACACTCTGGAGATGTTCACCCCAATTGCCTACTAGCTTTCGATGAGCATCACATGCCCCTAGATAGCTAAGCCATTCTGCAGTAGATCTTTCCTTATTTATCCTAGCTCTCACATTTGCTCGATATCGTCGTCTCTTATATGACCTTTGTTTCTTGTTAAGGTTTTGATTTTGGTAAATGTTTGAACTCGACTCGCTTGATAGGTCTTCGCTTGTATCTTCTTCACTCTCATATAGATTACCATAGATGGTCGTACTAGACCTTGAGTGTTCAGTTTCTATACTTGGCTCACTCGATGTTTCCTCAAGTTCTGAATCCATTTCTCCCTGAGATTCCGTTTCTGATGTGTATTGGCCTGAAGCCTTTGAGGAATCATCGGTTTCACTCTCAGGTAGGTGTGCCTCTTTCTTATCATCGGATGTTACATGCGCTACACCTAACATGTTTACTGGTGCAATGTGTGGTATCTCTTCCCCATCTGGTGTTACCCAGGTTGTTCCTCTAGCTCCCCATGTATCTATAGTTGCCGCTAGGTGTACACAATCGACATTGTCTGACTCAGCCATTCCGGGTAGGATATCCATATAAGGAGAGTTCTCCCCAATATCCGTGTCTTCGTTACACGTGTAACAATACTGTAATGGAGCTGAGTGAATTGTTGTGTCTGATCGATTATCAATGATGAATTTATTTCCTAGAGGATGCGTTCGACCACTTAAAATATCAACTCGAATGACAGAGTCTTGGAACTGTAAGTAGACGTGGTTTTTGGACTAGTCATGCACCATTTTTGCTTCCCTCATGAATGGACGCCCTAAGATCATCTCAAATGACATAGGATGCTTGGAAAAATCCATAACAATGAAAGTCTGCCTTATCTTGTGTCCCAAGACCTTGATCATGAGATCCTTAAGCATTCCAATAGGCGTAACAATAGATCCATTAGCCATTTTTACCACTACGCTTGTGGCTTCAAGGTGAGGTCGCCCCATAGACTCCCAACAACTCTTTGTCACCATGCTAACTCCCGCACCACCGTCAAGGACTCCCTTTACAGTTAATCCTTTAGTAGTGATTGGCAGAGTAGCATTAGATTCATCACCTTCAAAGTATTGCCCCAACTTGTTAACGAGTACTTCAATTACAGATTCATGTCCCGCTAGGTCAGATGGTGGTGCTAAATGTTCCTCATCATTCATTACCGAGTCAGGTTTGTTCATATGTGCAAACTGTGGTAATCGGGCCTATAATTCTCCATTGAGGAAGGCTCGAAGAGCTGAGACTAGCTCGGGGTCTTTATATAGTTTGGACATGATGGTGGTTCTAACTTCTGAAGACATGAAATCCATCAATTTGGAAACATTTAATGGCATCTTGTGGGACGTAGGACCCTGACAAGAGAATGGTGAAGATGGAATCTTCACTTCCTCAAGGGGGTCGGGCATTCCCTCACCAAACATTCTCTCTAGTAGGAAAGGTGTGTGTCCACTTTCAGATGTCCTACCCTCACTCTCTTCCCAAATGATATTGGGTATAGCTAACGGCCTGTAGTTCTTGTGAGGTTGAACTTGTGTGGGAAACACTGTGTCCGACATCTGGATATGTTTGGGTTCATGTTCTAATGTTCGTTGAGTTTCTTCCACCAAACCCCTCAGTTGTTGGACTCGTTCAATTTCCACTGTTGGGTTTGGATAGGTTCCAATCTTTCTCTTGCAATCCTCATTTTTCGTCTCTCGTGGCTTATCTTGGGGGTTCGCAACTAGGTGGTTTAACTTTGAATACTCTTTTGGTGTTCGTCGTAATTCCCTCTCGTGATCCTCCTCACTGGCTTTTTCCTTTGTAGTAATAGTTTTGGTCTCCGTGGTCTCTATCGAATCTGAGTCATCCTCAGGGTCATTCATATACACGGGATCCTCTCCTGTCCCTATGTTAGTCTTTGAACTAGGTTTTGAGCTAGAAGCATTAAGGGATTTCTTTCTTCTTGTTTTCTTCTTTCTCGCTCGGCCAATGGATGCAGCATCTCTCTCTTTGAGGATGTAATTTTTCTTTTGGAGCATCGACCGTGTGAGTGCATTCACTGGTGCTATGTTTATAGTTGGTGGTGTCCCATCAACAATCTCTATTAAGTTCAATGGTGTGATTTTCGGTGCGTTTGGATTGTTAGGACACTGTGCGATCAAATGATCTATGCCACAACGATTACAAATGAGTATTGGCATTGTCAATGCACTCCCTTGACTTGTTTGCATTAGTGCAGCATTCTTTTGCATTCTAATGGGGCACTCAGCTACTCGATGTGGTCCACCACATTCGTAGCACTGAAGAGGTGGTCTCCTGGCAAAACTATTAATGTTTTGGCCTCTTGCTGCTAGCGCAGTAGCTTGATATACCGGTTTGATTTGTCCCCAATGGTCTTCCATATAGTACATGGGACACTCCTTAAGCATGTCGACTCCATAGGTGATACTAGGGTCTATGTCCCCTTCGCAATCTACATAAGTACTAGATGACTCGCAACCTATTTGGTTCATAGGTGTAACTCTTGGATGAGGGGGTTGCGGTCCTAGCACTGGAGGTGGCAACGGTGTGGTTTGGACCACATTTTGGGTTCTAGGGACCATGTGTTGTAATGGCAACTGTTGCTCCATGGGTGGGGTAGGCATCAATGCAGGAACTCGAGGTGAGTCTGCCCAAGCTATAGGCGGTCTATTTTCCATGATGCGTTTAAGCATTAGGCAATCCTTCGCTTGATGGCCATACCTACCACACGCGTTACAAGTCCCGTTAAACTTTACTCTGAAAGTAGGGCATTCACTCGTAGTATGTGGGCCCAAGCAAATTGAGCACCATTGTTGCTCCCTTCTTGGATACATATGAGTGTTTTGTGGAGCACGATTACCCCTAAGGCTTTCTTGGATGGCCTTGGTGAGATCTGCCAAAGTCATCTCAGATATCGTTTGCTTTTTCACGATTGGCTTTATCTTCATTGGCTCATGCCCTGATGCTTGCGAGCTACTTGACTTCGGCTCGGCAGACACTCTTTCTCCTGCAATCATTAAATTATCCTCCAATTGGATTGCATTCATGGTGACTGCTTCCCAAGTAGTGATACCTCTAATGACTAGGCCATTATAGATACTTTCATGTCGTAGTCCCCTAATGAATCTATCGAGCAATTGGTTGTTGTTGAATCGCTCGTTTGGATTGCATCGAGAATTCAAATTCTTTAGGTGACTAATGAAGTCTCTCACGGATTCACCTTCTTCTCGTTGGGCTTTCTGGAGCTGAGAGGCTACACCCCAAAGTACTCCCTCTCGTATGTATTCTTTTAAGAACAGTCTCCTAAAAGTAGAGTAGATCGTTTTCTCTTCTACTCTTAAGGTTCTATACCAATCTCCAGCCTTTCCGCTTAGGGTCAAACTCAAAGCCTTACACTTATGTAGCTCATTGTGCTCTTCCAAGGAATCGCACACATGTTCAAAGACTTCCATATGCTTTCTAGCATCTCCGTCTCCACTGAATTTTTGTGTGAGCTTAGCTACTTGAACTGCCTTGCTCCTAGGCTCTCTATCAGGTGCATTACGCATGTTTTCCGCAATAGAGCGATCGATAGTTTGAGAAAATGCTGCCAAATCTCCTATTTGAGCAGGTATAATGGGTGTATGTGCTCCTAGAACCACATGTGAGATGGGAGTTGGCCTTGGACTTGGCATACGCGCGGCTCTTGGGTCCCAAATTTCGTATGGTGGTGTACCAAACGGTGGTCCAAAGTTTACAGGCGTGGCCCTAGGCATAGGGGGTGCCTGATATGGCATGTTATTATTAAATGGCATGGCTCCACTTGTATAAGAGCTTGGATAATTCCATTTTGGATTGTAATCTCTTGGAATAATTGGAGGTGTAGGAGCTACATGAGGCTGAGGTACGACAGGTGCACATGATTGATACATACATGTAGGTATAGTTGGGGGCACTGTGCTACTAGGCATCGGCGCAGTGTTAACAAATGAACTCCATGGTGTACTTCTTGTCAAGCTCACCATTGGGATATGCATGGTAGCCGTAGTGTCATTAAGAGAAAGATGAGCTAGATCTGGGAAGGTAAAGCTGCCACTTGTGGGCTCAGATTGTACTGATGCTCCTGGCGAAACAACATATGGAGGATCAATGGGGCTCACTGAGGGAGTCTCCATTTGTGACATTAGGAGAAATATGGACTTTGCATGGGCCTTGTAAGGAATCCTAATTTTTAGGGATTAAGGCTAATGTTGTGTAGGGTTAAGGGGACAAGGGCATTCAAGAAGCTAGTTTTGCGTAGACTTTTCTAGCCTTTTTTTTAGACACATGTAGGATGTGGACCTAAGAGGTCACTTTCTCTCTCTAGCTTTTGGAAAGTGAAGGGAGTAAAGGGGTGTGTCCACATCAGCAAAAACGTGGGTCACTAAGAGCCAAAATTTGACTTTTTTTCAAAAAAGTTATTTTTACTTATTTTTGACTTAAAACTCCCTCCCAACATATATACACATCAAAAAATCATTTTTTTACATTTTTTTAAACCTACAAATACTAAAAGTCCACTTTTTCAAAAAAAAATCTCCCCCAAAAAAAAAACCTTTGTTCTCTCCTCCTCCTTCCTCCTCTCTCCCTCTCCTCTCGCTCCCTACCCCCTTCTCTCCTCCTCCTCCCCTCTCTCTCCCTCTCCCCCCTCTGTCTCCTTCTCTCCTCCCATGTTCCTCTCCTCTCCCTCCCTACCCCCTTCTCTCCTCCTCCTCCCCTCTCTCTCCCTCTCCCCCTCTACCCCCTTCTCTCCTCCCATGTTCCTCCCTCTCCCTCCCCCCTCTTTCTTTTCATTCTTTGCTTCCTCACGCAACAGCTGCCATGGTGCTCACGGACATCACAAATCGTACATATTGCTTGTCCACGGTGTTTGCACCGAAGGCCGCACGTGAGGGTGAGCAGAAGTCATCCCAAGATCGTCATACTGTCGGTGAGACGAATGTGTATGGTTCTTCAATATCTTGGGAGGGGAGAAGTAGGCTTGTTAGGCTATTGCAATTGGTTGTGTATGGGTGCAGGTGCTTCTTTGCATTCGTGGATGCACGAATGTCAAGCTCTTCAGCTCAAAACAGTGGTATTACAAGAAACAGTGGGTGCAGGTTAGAGAGGTCAAGTGTCACCATTTTTCCTCTAAAACAGGCTTCTTTGTTACATCTTGCAGGTAGGTGCTTCAAATCCATCCTTATTAGAGGTGGGTAATCTTATCCTAATGCAAGAATGGCTCAAGGAACTAGCATAACATGAAGCTTTTACGGTGGCACAAAGCTCTCCTCAAGCAATGTGGCTCCCACTACACCAAAAATCACTATGCTGACATGGAGAGATCCCTAGTAGGACAATACAACAACTTTTCATCAGCAGCACACCCTTTCCTAACATGAGGGCATCCCCACCAGAGATATTTTTATATGATAGGTCACCCCATGAGCATACCATGTCATGGAATGGATGTAAGAACTATGACTGCACTACCCCTTGGAAGTTGTTCACGAATGTATGTTTATCAAAGTTAATGAGAAGAAGTTTGGACTTTTTTGTTTGTTGATGTGTAAGAGCACTCTTGGTCTACCATATTTTAGATTGTTTGATAAGTTAAATAAGATTTGTAGTCATTTAAAGTGTCAATTTTTTTTTGGTAAGATTGTACATGAGAAGACATTATAAAGTACAAGAGATCTTGACGGAATAAACCTCGATGAGATTCCCACCATGCACTTGTGACACCATACCTCTCCTTGAACTCTTTGACTTCTATCGTTGTGGGGAGTCCAATGGGGGGCTATTTTCAAATTTTTAGCATAAATTTTTTTTGAAGGAAATTTTGGTTATTCTAAAGTTTATACACATTCTAGGAGTTCATTCTGATTGTTTTTCTTCAGTTTCAAATTTTGACCGAGTACACTCCTTGGAAGCCACTTTTAAAGGTATTAGGGCGAGATTTTGGGAAAGTTTTGTATGTAGGAAATACAGTCCTTAACACAATAAAAAACAATGGTTCTTTGAGTATTTTTAGATTCCATGGTTTTAATGCTCGTTGGAGCCCGTAGATTAAGAAAAAAGTTAAAAATGTATGTTTTACATCATTTTTAAATAAATTGTCAACTTGCACGTTGATTTTTGGAGAATGCGAGCAAGATATGGTTTTTTCTCATCACATGATGGTCGAAGAACGCGATGAGATGAACAAATTCATGTGATACAAGCCCAGACAGATTCGGAGCCGACTGAAATCTAGAAGTTGTTGAAAACAACCGAAAAGTTCAACACTTACAAAAAAAATTTAAAAAAAACTTAACACTTGAATCATGGCCATGCATCAAAAATATGCTCACACGGTGAAGGAGGTGCTTCAAAGCTATGGAAATCAGTATAAAATGCAAGCAATAGCGTTGGAGGCTATTCAAGAAGTTGTAGAGGCTCACATCATTTCAGATGACTTTGCAATGACAAAATGATTAAGAGTTGTGTCTACTGTCTCCATAGTGATTTGGCTTTTCGGTTTATCCATGTGTATTAAGTTAAGTGGTTTTGGCCATGAAGAGTTAAATTTAAATCAAATATTAACATTTTTGCCATCCTAAGGGGCAAACAAAGCTAGAAAATGCAAAAAAAAGGGTGGCTACAAGGGCGCGTAGATGGCCCATCCAGCAGTTTTGGATGGCTCATCTGCGCGCCCTTGTGGCCACCCTTTTTTTTTGCATTTTCTAGCTTTGTTTGCCCCTTAGGATAGCAAAAATGTTAATAGCTGATGAAACCAGATGTTTATGTAGCATGAGACTAGATTTTTATATTGTCCAATGTGATTTGGCCTTTTGGTGCAGGGAACTAGTAAGTTGAGTTGAAGGAAGGCATAATGTGCTTGAAAAGTTAAATTTTACATTCATCTCACCTTTTCCAAGGTCCTGGAGTGCAACAATAGCCTAATTATGCAAAAAAAAGGGTGGCCACAAGGGCGCGCAGATGGCCCATCCAATAGTTCTGGATGGCTCACCTGCGCGTCCTTGTGGCCACCCTTTTTTTTTGCATTATATGGCCTTGTCTGCCCCTTATAATAGCAAGAATGTTAATATTTGATGAAACCAGATGTTTATGCAGCATGAGACTAGATTTTTATACTGTCCAGTGTGATTTGCCCTTTTGGTGCAGGGAACTAGTAAGTTGAGTTGAAGGAAGGCATAATGTGCTTGAAAAGTTCAATTTTAGGTTCATCTCATCTTTTCCAGGGTTCTCGAGTATAGCAATAGCCTAATTATGCAAAAAAAGGGTGGCCACAATGGCCCATCCAGTAGTTTTCGATGGCTCACTAGGCGCCCTTGTGGCCACCCCTTTTTTTGCATTATATGGCCTTGTTTGCACCCCAGGATACCAAATTTTTTTTAGATTAAGTGAAAGCAAATCTTTATGCAACATGACAGTACAAATTCCACTTCTTTTCACTCAGATGTAATTAGAGCTCCCCCCCCCCCTCCCTTTCTTTGTGTTCAAAGGTCCGGAGCATTCACTACGTAAAATTTTCCTATATCACGTGCGTTCACTAGAATGGATTAAAAGTACCCCTTATAGGCCTTATCTACACATGTTTTTGCAGCTTTACAAGAATATAAAATCCCTTGTGTTGAACACATGTGCTATGTTACATATACTTTAGTGAACTCCCCATGTCAATGGCCTCACAAATCCTGTGCACTAAACATTAAACACTAGAAATCGACAAAACAAGGAGCCAATTTTTACTTCCTTGTGTCCACCTAGTGTTCTTGTGAAACATTGCTAATGATATATATTCAACATCCCCAAATGAGGACATCTTGACAAAGTTTATGATCCACTTTAATAAGAATAACCATTAATGATTAAACTGGAATCAAAATATTGCTTGAATTTCTTCAAGGTGGAGTGATTAAGACTTTCGACTTGAATCATCGTACAGGCAAATCAAAATATCCATAAAAGTAAACAATATTTCTCAGATCTGTATGAAACTTCAGTAATCTAAATTAAATACTCTCACTCAATGCGACACCATTTAACAAAAAAACATATTTATATTGCATTTATAGAGGAATCCAGCCTCATGAAAAATAATTACAAATGGAGACAATGTTGTTGCTGTTAGGCTTATCTTACAAGTATTTGTCTTCCTCATCTAGAGATTCATATATACTTGAGTATTTGTGTGTCTATGACACTAGGGAAGATAGTAGTACTATATGGATGGCTTCTATGAGAGCTCCTAGAGAGTCCCTATTGGTTCAAGATTCTAAAAAACACCTACTATTCTTATCAAAATATTTTAACATGGTAGTGAAAGGTTCCTCAAGGAAAAAAAATAGAGTGATTTCCATCTCTGCACATGGTTGCTTGCTCATGTCCTCTTAAAAATTATGTGAGCACAAAGTTATAAAGTACAAAATGATATCATTCCAATTATCTAATGACAATTATACGAAGAATAAATTACAAGAAAAATCTTTGACGACTCTTCATAGATAACACAACTTACTTACATTGTGAGACTCAAATCACATGCTACACAACTATAGATGGCGCACCAAAGTCATCAACAAAATAGCACCACCCAGTGTTATGAGGTGTGAAGCCTAAACACTGAAATCCATAAAGAGGTTAATTCTCTCCAGCACGATAAACTTAAAGATGGAGATGATGTTAAGCTCTGAATGTAAGCTACATGGGTAGTTTTCTTACCATTCTATCTTTATGTTGGAGATGAACCCTTGCAATGCCCACGCGATATTCACACCTCCTATTGTTGTGGTATGCAACTCATGTGAGCTCATACTTTTGCCACCTTCGGGAGTAGAGGTTTTCATGTAGTGTGAGTGAATGAAAGTAGAAGGAGTAGAATCTTGTTTCATGTTGTAATGGAGATGAGAGAAGGGAGAGGAGCTAGCTTGGTGTGAAACTATGTGGTGGGCAAGGGGAAGAGATGCAGGAGGAGCTTGCTTGGTGCTACAATGGAGGTGGGAGAAAGCTAGTAGAGAGATAATGATGGACTATAGGGAGTGCATGTGGTTGTTGCAGCAATGGAGAGCTTGGAAAAGGGTTTGTAGAGAGAGAAAAACACTTTTTAGCTATAGAATAGCTTTGGAAAGACTTTGGAGGGTGAAAATGATGTTTTGATTTGTTTTTTAAAAAAATCAATTTTTTGGATTATTTAGTTCACGTTTTTAACTTTTGAAGGTCAAAAATACTTTTTTGACCATGAAATAGGTTTGGGGACCTTTTAAGGAGGGAAAACTTGAAATTTGAAATTTTTTGAAAATTTGAAATTTTTAGTGTATTTTTAAATCCGGGCCAAAAAGTGAGGGAAAAGAGGTCAAAGTGATCCCCCCCCCCCCCCCCCCTTTCCCCTAGCCACCTCCTTTACCTTCTCACTAGGTAAAAGACAATTAAGAGGTGTAAGGCTACCTTGTCCCCCTACTTTTTTGAGAGTATAGAGTGTGTCCACCACCCTCTTCCTATTGGCTGACCTCTAATTAACCTTAATCCCAAAGGGCCCCTAGAGGGTTCATATTTTTCCTAATGATAGGGTTGGTTTGTTGGCCTTTCCCGTATCCAAGAATCTCATTAGGCCTGTTGAAGGCATGTTGATCCCTGTGTTCTGTCTTTCTAACTCGACAATCCTATGGAGGACATCACAGACTTTCTGTTGTTGCTCATCTATGTTAGTAGCACCCGATGTGGATTGTAGAACATCTAACCAACCCACATGATAGGTGTGTCCTGTGTACCGATCAGTTAAAGCTTCTGCTTGTAGGTCATACTCCCAATTTTCGTTTAGGAATATCCCATCTAGGTCTGGCGTGCTGGAGGTTTCCCTCAAGGTGGAAGCATTATTTCTCCCCATCGCTTGCCCCTCCGTGACTGCTACCTTGGGAGCACTCGGTTGCTCGGCTGGCATGATTGTTGTCATAGGAGCCTTTGCTTTCAGGGTTCGACTTTGTTCTAACCTTCATAGGTTCTCAATTTCCCTCTCCCTTGTTGCTTGCATATAGCATTCGATCTCTTGTACTTCGGCAAGACTCCTACCATCGGGTAGTAAAACCTCAGAGGGAGATAGTCCTAAAGGATCAGGAGGTGCAGTGGATGGAACATTCACATGCACACTCTCAAGAAGCATAGGATCCATTTTAGGCATGAATGACGAATTTACTTCCCCACTCCCTTCATTTATTTCATTAACCGCATGTTCGGAGCGAGTAGCTCTACTAAGGGTCTCTTTTAAGCGGCTAAACACGCTGGACCCGGGCCGTGGGCCCATGGCATGCATGTCTTGACTTGAACTATCAGGGTTTGGTGTAGTATACCCCTCCATGACTTCGTAGTCAGAGGAAGAATCACTAGACGCGATATGAGGATCTTGGGTCACGCTACCTTGAGTCTCGGTCGAAGTTCCAGAACCTAGGGTGGAGGAATAATGGGTGCCCGCGTAAATGGAGGCACTACCAATATGCTCGTGCTCTAACACTCATCCAGAGCGTAGGTTCATATGACTTGGATCCCCTAGAAGTGTCAGTGAGTGCCCGTGAAGGCTGCTCACCTAGTATTTTTGGGTGTTTTGCAACCCAAGTCTTTTCTTTTTTTCTTTTTTTTTTTGGTCCTTTTCTTTTACCCAGCTATAGAATAGAACGTATGATAGCTCAAAATAAGCGTCTCGGTCAGAGGGACGTGTCGTGCTTTACAGCCCTCCGTTTGGTCACTTTATGCCCTCGGAATCCCTAAAACCGTCAATTTCTAATAGGGAACTAGGCCCAAATTAGAAAGTCTAAGGGTGCAAGTGGGAAGAGAAGGGAGGAGAGTGGAGGACTTGCCCCACATGCTCTCATTCCCTCTTGAGGGGGTAGGGTATATATATAAGAGTGAGTATAGTATATATCGTAAGACTGAGGACTGAGGCCTGGGCCTGGGCTTGGGCTTGGGCTTGGGAAAATGATCCCGATCCCGATCAAAATTTTAGTGTAGCCCCCCAGTCACTCACGCTTAAATATTTTCGGTTTTTTTAAAATTTCGCGCGCGGTTTAGGTGACCCTTTCTTAGCCACACACACTCTCATCTACCTAACCTCCCAGTCAACAGCTCACAGATAGCTCACTACCTTATCTACTCACTAACAGTGCTGCTAACCACTGACTAATCTGTTAACTGCTTACTGACAGTGAGCTAACTGTCCACCTACGTCCTCTCTCACTACCTTACTGTGCAAAGACTGTGTGCAGCCAAACCTTGACAGAAAACTGTGTGCAGACTGTGTGCAAACAGAAATTGCTAACTGCCTTCCTACTTATTCATTCACTGCAAACAAGCTAACGACTACTAATTGTGCAAAGACTGTGTGCAAACAGAAAACACAACATTATGCAGAAATCAAAGAACTTGCAGACAACACAGAAATTAACAACTTATAGAAAAACAACTCATTCCTCTTCCTCTTCCTCTTCTTTCCTACTACAAACAACTCATAGGAGAAGCACAAAGTGCCTCTTGGGCTTAGTGCAGGGCGATTCCCCGGCAGCGGTGCCAAAAATGTGCGCTCCTTGCCGCACTGTCGAAGCAAGGGACTTGCCGATACACCGTGTGTGAGCCACAAATGGCTCCAAGCACACAACAAGACTAATCTAGCAAGCTCAAGAGAGCAAAGGGTGTGTCACTCACCGCTCTACGCTCGCCTTCGTGGTGGATTCCTCGCCGCGATGAAGAAGAAGATGCAGTCGTGCCGTGCTCAACCGCTTCTCCGCCGTCGTGCCTTCGTAATGCTCGATCGCACACACACTCTCCCTCTCTCTCTCTCTCTCTCTCTCTCTCTCTCTCTCACATACACACACACACAAGGAGGTGAAGAAGAAGAAGATGGAGATGGAGATGGAGCAAGAGCACTCTTCTATTGCACAAATGAGAGAATGAGTGAATTTTAGGTTTAGTTGGCTTTTATATGAGCTCACCCCATTCACACTTGGGCGCCCATGCTTAGCCAACTAATCCCTTAAATGTCCCAGTTAGAGTGCGCCTCTCATCGGTGATCACTCTTACCCTTTTCGTATTGGTCCGACAAGCCCGGTACCTGACTCTACCAAATACATAATACACGTCCGTCGTAGGTGATGGGGTGTCCATGAGCCGTGAGGGTTAACATATGTTTTCCATTTGTTTTCCATGTTTTGGCATGCTTTAAGTCCTGCTTGGTAGGCTTCCAAGGCTGTGTTAAGAGGCTCAAAAATTTTATCAACCAGAATGGATCCTCCAGATTTCACGATGGTTTCTCTCATTTCACTTCCAGTTTCTCTCACCTTTTCTTGGAATAGTTTTTTTGCTTTCTCCTCGATTTCAACCCATTGTTTTTGTTTTCTCGTCTGATATCTTTTGCTTCTGCTTCTTTTGATTCTTTGAGAAGAAACTTTCATATTTTCCGAATCATCAGAGGAGTTGTGTTTCTTTTTCTTGGCCTGGGCTCTAGTGGTTACCTTGATTGGAACAATCGGTTCACTCTCTGATGAGCTACTATGTATCACTTGGACTACGTTACTACTGTTTTACCCTTGTTTAAAGGATTTTCAGGACAATCTTCCGGGAAGTGTCCTCCCTTTTTGCAACATTGTATGTAATAGGCTTCAACTGGCTTGAGGTTTTTGTCAAGCTCTGGACATTCATTTTTCCAGTGATCATCAGCACCACAATTGTGACAATTTCCCGTTCTTGGCTTAATCATGGGTCTGACCATGGGAGGTCTGACACCTTGAAATACATTGGTGCGAGCTCTGGGGGAGCATAAGTCGTGGTTTCTTCCATTGGTGGTGGATGTGAATTATACCAATCTCCCTCTACCATTACTATAGATGGACTAGGCTCCGCATAGGGTGTAACAGGGACTAATGCTTGTTCATCTATGACGCCTTCCGAGTGCATGTAGTTTATAGGCACTGCGTTATGTCCTAGGTACGAAGGTTGTTGACCCAACACACGTTGAGGTCTTTCCATATCCATTGGTGGTCTTTGAGCTTGGGCCATATTAGGCGGATATTTGTATATGTGTTGTCCTTGTGGCCTCATAGGCACGTACTGAACATACCTATCATACTTTGATCTAAAGTAGCACTCGTGGGTCTCATGGTTGGTCCATTTACCCTCAATTATACACCATTTTTGTGGCCTAATTGATTGTCCCTGTTGAGTATCCCTTGTCTTGGTCCCCTCATAGGTGCTTTTTGCATGTTGTTCATCATGTCATTCATCCTTTTGAGCATATCTTCTATGACTGAAAGTGGTGCTGCAACAGCCCATTTCCACTTGTGCTCATTTGGTGCATGCGGTTTTCTCGCTTTGGTTATCCTTAGGGACATCTTCTTCGTTAAAAATATCATAATTGTCTCCTAAGTCAATAGCATATGACACACACTCTTCTAGGGTTGTATGTTTTTTACTATAGAAAAAAGCATGAAGTTCTTTGTTTAGCAGTCCCTCTAGAAACAAAGATACGAGTCATTCTTCTGCAGGTATCTCTAGGCCTGGGCATCTGGCAATGTATTGTTTCATTCGAGTTGCACAATCTCTAACACACTCACCATGTTTCTGTTTAAAGCTATAGATTTGAGCTACCGTATTATGTTTGATCCCCGTTTTGGAACAAGCAGCTACAAATCCTTGAGCTAATGTGTTCAAGTCCATGATTGACCTTGGTGGAATGTTTTGGAACCATGTCAATGCTTTTCCTTCTAATGTCATTCCAAACCCTCGAATTAAGTATGGAAATCGAATATATGCTCTGCTCTTAGCACTTGCTTAAAGCTTGCTAAGTGGTTGTATGGATCACCTGATCCACTGAATTTTTTGACCCATTTATGAAAATCAGATGGTCTGACGCGTCTGTTTGTTTCAACTCTCGGTCTCCTGGCAATTGGTCCTGATTCGAGTCCTTCAAAACACTCTATTGGAAATAGTGACTCATGTAGCCCTGGACTGGCCTTAGTGTCACCCGGTTTTGATGAGGTGGTTTTTGGTTTCTTAACATTACTCTCAGATGATCTCTCATGGTGTTCATCTCTTGGAATTGTTTCTGGTCCTTGTCCCAAAATCCAATCCCTTATGGAATACCCTTGGTATTTGGTTTGTTCTACCTCCTCAGGAGTCATCATAACAAAGTTGTTGTTATAACAATCCCTAAACAGGTAGGTTGATAGGTCTGCTGATCCCTTATCTTTGATCTTGAATATATATATGATCTTCATGGTCGTTAGTTGTCTTGATTTATCATACAAAGTCCATAGAAGATCTTTTATGTTTCTATCCTCCCAACAATAGACTCCGTTCCTAGGATTATCCGTACTAAACCGTTTCGAAGGCTTTAAATCTACTTGATTGTATCCCTCAAATTCTAAAGTTGGAGGTCGTTATTTTGCTGACATATCTGGGATTATGGTGTTTACTTCTAACCCCCATTTTTCTATCACATCAGGGTTTTTGAATTATACATACTGAGTTCCGTTTCTGTCCATGTACAGTTTTCCTTGTTTGTTTGCCCTAATCTCTTCTTCAAACTCAATACCATGGTCATCAATGTGAATAGCATACTCCTCATTAGGGTCCAGGTAAACTTGACCTCCATGGCGGTTAGTCTTATAAAAAGAGAGTATATACTTATAGCGCATTGTCGTTCCGGTTTTTGAGTGAGTCGATTAAGAAGACATTTCAGATGTTGAATCTGATAAAGTGTCTGAGACTTCTTCAAGAATTGTGTGCAAGGAATTGCCTTGATTCACACTTTCTTCGGTGGATACACTATTGGAGCTTTCTCCAAGTATGCCCTGATTTCCTAGTACACGACCAGATCTAAGGTTCATATAGACTTATGAAGCCCTCATTAGAGTACTTACCTTTGGATTGGCCTGTCGTCAATTTCCACTTGACTTGATTCCAACCTCTGCTGAATTTATGATTCCTCATCTGTAATCTGATTCCTATACAAATTTGATCAAGTTAGCTATCCTTCTATAAAGACAGTAGAGTTTTGGCTAACTCTTGTGATTGGTCTATGTGTATCACTTCAAATCGAGCTATGGGAGTCAAACTGACTTTCAGATTCGACTTTAGCAAAAAAAATCAAAGGATTAATTTGCAACCTAGAAATTGAGTGAACATGTATCAATTTGGATCCAATTGAATCCAAAATTTCCCGGTGGCTTTGTATTATACTGGTTTAACACTTTAAAAGTTCAAAAGTCAAAACTGATATCCCTGGGTAGCAGTAGTAAATAATCGTGATTATTTAATTTTATCATTTTTTTACACTTTTTGGATTGGTTTGGCAAGTATACAACTTGTAAAAGTCCCTGGACAAGTTTCAACAAGTTTGGACAAAATCTGACCAAGTTTATCAATTGTTTTGTGTCCGCAGACTCTGATTTCAAGAATCTGGCTTAAGTCTCACTTTTGTGATCCAAATTTCACCAAAATTGATTTATAGGGTCTACTTGATATGCTTGACCTTGTGGTATACTCAAATGGGCAAAATTTCAAGTTTTGAAGCAGATGTAAATAATCGCAATTATTTACTCTAGCTATATTTTTGCAAATTTTTGTCCCAACTTTGACACAGATCTGTTAAGCACCTCAAGTTAAGGTCACTAGCCAAGTTTCATCAGGTTTGGATAATTTTTGGTCAAATGGTTATAAATTTTTTGTTCGCAGACTAACTTTACAAATTTGGTCACAATTTTCAATCCAGTGATCCAAATCTTATCAAATTTGGTTTGTGGGCTTATTACAACATGGTAAAACTAGTGGTATTCTGACTTGGTCAAAAAAGTTGAAAAATGGGGCAGAGTAAATAATCGCGATTATTTACAACTGGCAACTTTTTGCATCTTTTTGGTCAGTGAGCATGTACACATGTTTATCACATCAATGTAAGCCTCTGGATCAATCTTCATCATGTTTGGACAATTTTTTTTCCAATTTACACTCAAGATTCAAAAAGTCAGTACAAACTTTAGTTTTTACCCAATGTTTTCCCAGTTTGGTGATCCAAATCTTTTGGGCCTTTACAAAAGTTGTTTGCACACATGCAATGAGTCAATGGTATGAACCTTGGTCAATTTGGAGTAAAAAGTTAATAATCACGATTATTAACTTCAGGCTTGAAATGAACACTTTTTTGCAATTTTTTCAAAGACAGTCTTTACATGAGCTATTTTAAGCCTATGAATCAAGTCAAAACTTAATTTGGCCTAAAATGTCAAGAAAAAGTAAATAATCTGAGTTTTCGCCAACTCTTGAAATTTTTACCTCAAAGTGTCCTTGATCTTATCAATTGATTCAGACAAATTTTAAGCTTACTCTCCAGTCGAATTGAGTGGTTTCGAGTCTTTCCGTGCTATTTCTAGTCGTAGACCTGAAATTCTGCAATTTCCAAAAACAACTTACACTTGATTCTTTCAGAGTAAGCAATGTTCTGAAATCCACCTCGGATCCTACTTACTATACTCCTAGATTCTCATGGAATGGGGTTGTGGAAAGTGTTCACAAACACTCATTTTCTTTCCTTTTATGTTTTTTTGAGCATTGGTTTTAAGACTTGTCTCGCCTACCAATCATCCTTAGAATCCTAATCTATTTCGACAATCCTACAATCCTAAAGGCACTCAGCAAGTACGATTACCTCCAAGCTACCTCTACATAGCAAAAGACGACAATCTTAAGCTATGCAGTTTCTAAAAGAAAGTTTTGAACTTTAGGCGATCCTAGAGGAAGTTAAAGGATAACTTCACAAGACGCTCGTGTCTTTTCATAGTTTAGGTCTCTTCGATCCCCGGCAGTGGTGCCAAATGTGGGAAGCATGTCTAACCTCACCATCCTATCTTATTGCAACATATTCAGCCTCTGTAGTAGACAAGGTAACACAATCTTGCAAACGAAATCGCCATGAAACTGCACCTCCAGTGAATTCAAAAACATAGCCTGAAGTGGACCTTCTCTTGTCCAAGTCTCCTGCATAATCTGCATCCGTGTAACCAATGACACATGATTTCTTCCAAAGCAAATGCACATGTCTTTTGTACCATTCAAATATTGCATAACCCCTTTCACTGCCCCCCAATGTTTCTTGCCTGGATTTGACATATATCTGCTAACAACTCCCACTGCAAAAGCAAGATCGGGACGTGTAGCAATCATAGCATACATCAAACTTCCAACTACAGATGAATAAGGCACTTTTGCCATTTCAGCCTTTTCCTCTTCAAACTTAGGGCAATCATTTTTAGAAAGTTTCACATATGGAGGCAATGGAGTACTCAATGTCTTCCCCGTCTCCATATTGAAACGCTTGAGCACTTTAGCAATGTACTCAGATTGAGACAAATAGACCAATTTCTTGCATCTGTCTCTCTTAATGCGTATGCCAAGGATATGGCTTGCTATACCCATGTCTTTCATTTCAAAGTTTGCATGTAACTCTGACTTCAAAGCTGAAATCTCATCCCTACATTTCCCGGAAATTAACATATCATCCACATAAAGGACCAAAATCAGCAAACTACCATCTTTAGCTTGCTTAGTGTAGAGGCAATGATCCATATTGCTACGTTTGTAGCCTTGGGAGAGCATGAACGAGTAGAATTTACGATACCACTCCCTTGATGACTGTTTTAGACCGTCAAGAGTCTTTTCAAACTGACACACAAAGTCTTCATTGCCCTTCTCAACAAAACCTTCTGGCTGCTGCATATAAACTTATTCTTGAAGGTCACCATGCAAGAACGCCGTCTTGACATCCACCTGGTCAAGCTCCATGCCGTCTTTAGGAACCAACGTAAGTACACACCACAAAGTAGTCATCTTGACAACCAGAGAAAAGATCTCATCAAAGTCAATACCCTGTTGTTGCTGCTTAAATCCTTTCGCAACAAGCCGTGCCTTATACTTGGGTTTATTATCATGAGGTGTAATTTTCTGCTTGTACACCCATTTGCATGGTAATGCCTTTTTACCTTTAGGCAATCGAACCAACTTCCAAGTTTGATTCTTATGCAACGAGTCCATTTCTGATTGCATAGCTTTCTCCCACTTCGCCTTGTCATCCATTGACATGGCTTCCTTATAGCAGGAAGGCTCTCCGCAATCTATCAACATAATGTAGTCCAATGAGGGAGTAAATCTATCAGGTGGCCTTGAAACTCTTGTAGACCTTCTAATAACTGCTTGAGTCGGTTGTCCCTCAGCAACATCTTATACTACAGGAGTATTTTGCACTTGTTGTCTGACATTAGGCACTTCAGCCCTATTGTGGACAATTCCATCTTCTTGGAAGATAACTCTCCTGACCTCCATTGTATGCAATGCATCTTTTCTTCATTGAAGTATACATCATTGCTGCGAACTATCTATTAAGCTTAAGGATCCCATAAGAGAAATCACATCTCGCTAGGATTGCTATAGCCAAGAAATATGAATTTCTTTGACTTAGGAGACAACTTGCTTCGAAACTCCTTTGGAACATGGCAATACGCTTCACAGCTAAAGACTCTAAGATGCTTGTAAGAAGGGGGCTTCCCAGACCAAAGCTCTTCAGGTACCTTCTTATCTAAAGCCTTGTTAGGAGATCTATTAATAAGATGGACAGCAGTTGCTAACGCTTCCGCCCAAAATCCATTAGGTAACTCTGCATTAGACAACATGCTACGTAACTTCTCTTGTATGGTATGGTTCATCCTCTCAGCAACACCATTTTGTGGAGGGTTATATGGAGCAGTCAGCTCTCTTTTTATGCCTTTGGAATCACAAAAATTCTAAAAGGCTTTAGTGACATACTCACCACCATTGTCTAACCTCAAGCACTTGACTTTCTTGCCAGACTGATTCTCCACTAATGCCACAAAATTTTGAAATTTTGAAAGAACTTCATCCTTCTTCCTGAGAGGATATACCCACACTTTCCTTGAGAAGTCATCAATGAATGTAACAAAGTACAATGAACCTCCCATGGATACGTTAGGCATAGGTCCACAGACATCACTATGCACTAACTCTAATGGCTCACTTTTCCGAGTGCTTCCCCTTTTGTGTGGTGACTGTGTTTGTTTACCATAAAGACAATGCTCACAAACTGAAAAGTCTAAGAAATTGAAGCCAGGCACATAACCAAAACGAGATAAGATTTTCATTCCCTTTTGAGACATATGTCCTAACCGGCGATGCCACAAAGAAACACTTGGCTTCTCGGCTACACAAATTACATGGTTTTTAACATTGGATACATGTAGCATGTACAAAGTCCCAGACTTTGAACCATGTGCTACTACTAAAGAACCTTTGGTGATCTTCCACAAGCTATCACCAAATGTGCAATAATATCCTGCGTCATCCAATTGTCCTGTACTAATCAAGCTTTTGGTAAGCTTTGGCACGTGTCTCACATTCTTGAGCATGAATGAAGAACCATTCTAAAATTTTAGCTGCACATCGCCGGCACCAACTATGTCACAAGCAAAATCATTGCCAAGACGAACACGACCTTTACGGGCTGCATCATATGTACTGAACCACTCTCTGTGAGGAGTCACATGAAACGATGCACCTGAGTCAATAACCCAATCTTGTAAAGCATAGTCATCAGTGGCAACCAAAAATGTTGAATTCATGGCAGATGTGAGATAAATGTCTCCATCAGAATCTTCAACAAAAAAATTATTGATCTCTTCAATCTTTATATTGCTTTCCTTAGTCTTGCCTTCTTCCGACTTCTTGTCTTTACCTTTCTCTTGTTTCCACTTTCGACAGTCTTTCTTCATATGACCCTTTTTGTGACAATGATAGCACTCAATGTCTTTTCGGCCATGTGATTTGCTACGATATTTTCCTCTCTGATTCTGCTTGCCCTTTTCTTGTGATCAACCATGAACAACGAGAGCATTGCTAGTACTATGAGAAGTATCAAGATTCTTCCTGCTAACCTCTTCAGTGAGTAAACTGCCCTCAACATCAGCACATGTTAAACCATTAGGAGGTGCTGAGTTACTTATGGTTGTGCAAAAAGTATCCCAACTTTTTGGCAACGTAACTAGCAAGAACATTGCTTTGACTGAATTGTCGAAATTGACTCCTTGCGTAGAAAGCTGACTGAAAATTGTGTTGAACTCATTGAGATGGTTGCACATGGGTGTGCCCTCATCCATCTTCAAATCAACTAACTTTTTCAGCCAATAACCTGTGATGATTCACTTTGCTTCTCATACAGGTCACATAACTTCTTCCACTGCTCATAACTAGTCTTTGCCATGTTCACATTGAAGTACACATTTTTTGACAAAGTTAGCATGATGGTGGACTTGGCAAGCTCATCCAACTCCTCCTAGTCATACTCATCCATATCCTCAGGCTTTATCCCCTTCATCTTTATCGGCCGGATTTGCTTCTTTTGTACTAAGACATTGTAAATTTGTTCCTTCCAAAATGGGAAGTTAGTGCCATCCAACTTCTCAATGTTGAACAAAGAGTTCTTCGATAATGAAGCCATCACTCGACAAGGAACAAAAAGTGATAGATCCACTCCACTAAAGAAGATGATAGAAAACTTGAAAATTTTTGACAGAGTCTCCCCTGCAAAACTGTCTTCTAAACCCAAAACAAATGTGTACAATGACTGAAACGCTGATCAAAGTGGCTAAACTGGCAAGATAAAATCTCAAAGAACTGTCACTTTCAATGTCTCCAACTCTAGAAGAGTGTCTCTGACCAACTGAACACTGTCAAAGGCATATGCATAAAGATGACAGCAATGCCAACAATGGCGGGTCAGCAGATGCACACCAATACTGCACTAACTGCATAAACATACATCCTATGTCGATGCCAAAACTATGGGGATGTCGGGGGCTCGCTCCAAAACCTATATCACCGAAAGGATCTTCACATTTGAGAATCCCCCAGCTCAATAAAACCTCAGTACGACCCTCAACAATAGGCTTTGCATATTTCCATCATAATACATAAACCGCATAAGATCTTACATCAACCACAGAAACCCTTTTCTGTAACCGCTGCGGCGGTTTGTCTGATATAATAGACCCTCAAGACCTTACATCAAATATGCATGTGACAGACATTGCAGAAAGAGTCTACAACGAAAACCTGTACGTAGAAGAACCGACGAGGGTAGACCACCCTGCTATTTGAACTGAATATCTCTCAAACTGTACAAAATTTGCAGAAACTTCCTTCTGCAAAGTTGTAGACCACGCAAAAACTGTTGGGGCTGCAGGGAATGGACTTGAAATAAGCTGTTTTTACAGATCGAAACAGATCTGTAAAAAACTGCAGCTTCTACTTCACGACCTACAAGCAGTCTAAGTGACGTATCTCAAAATTGGTGAAGATTTTGAGAAAACGTTCTTCTGTAAAGTTGAAGAGGACAAAAAAAACGCAAGAATTGGCTTGAATATAAACGTTTTGATAGGCCAAAACAGGTCTGCAAAAACGTGCTGCAATTTTTGTTGCTTCTCTGCTTACTTCCCCGCTGAGCTCCAATGGTGCTCCGAATCCCTGAGCTCTGATACCATTTAAAGAGTGCGTGCGAGAGCGTGTGTGTGTGTGTGTGTGCGGCAATGGAGAAGAAATGAGACACAGGTTTGGGTGGACTCCAAAAACAATAGTGTTAGGGTTATGAGTCCTTATTCTTTTGTATAGAATGAATGGTCAGTGTTAGTTCCCGGTTAGTGACCGGCCGCCCAACACTCAGGCGCGGCACATTGGGCTTTACCACCCCAACACAAACTTCCAGATTGTATCAACCTGTCATTACCCATCTTTGGTAGAACTCCCAGATTATTAATTTTGACCACCAAAAAACCTTGGCTAAGGTATAAAAGCCAATTTTTGTAAGTTATTTTCAAGTTTTGGATAATGATATACATAGTGTGAGCTAACGGTTCTCACTCCTCTCCTTCTCACGCTTCCTACTCCCTCCACGGTTGTCACATTGCAATTGCGTTTGTTGCATTGCAACCGCAGGTATGAGCTCTACGCATTGATGTAAACACATCACGGTATTTTGTAGCTTTTGTCGTCGTCGACCCGCGGCCTAATTTCATCATACCTAGTAATTTACACTTTCAAATCAAAAACTAAGCATAGGCGAGGTATTGGGGCATCATTGCTAAGCATTTAGATGCATTCTGGGTCAAAAACGACTAGGTCAAAAATCCACTGCTGTTAATATTCGCGATTTTGGAACTTGACCTAAAGTGGGGTTTGAGACCATAAGCATGTGTGCTTAGGTCTTATAAACATGTCCTAGAAGTTTCGTTACGTTTGGATGTCATTTGATGCTGTAACGGATGTGATTATTTTGCCAATGAGCGATTGGCTTTTGGTGATTTCAGTCACTTGAGTGTAGCTTGAGTTAGATGCGAGTGTTAGTTGTTTTTCGATAGATTGACAACCTCTTGTAGCCTCTATGTACTAGTCGATTTAGCTTCATCCCATGGATTGACAATTTAATCGTCGTTCTCGCTAATATTGCAATAAGATAGGATGGTGAGGTTAGACATGCATTCCACAAAGAGCCATGCTTTAATGCTTAAGCTTGCCATCTTCTCCATCTTCATTATTATGCTATTATTTATGCTATCAAGAAGAGTGATGATAAGTGAGGAACTAATTCTTTCTCCTATGAAATGTTTCTTCTTTCTCTTCCCTACCGGCATTCCCTGCTAGCTCTCTCCACCTTCGAAGGTGGAGAGGTCTTGGGACTGAGGCTAGGGATAGTTAATGCTTTTCTCAAATTTTATATTATGCTCGTGATGCATGAATTTTTCCATCGCCATTGCATCACCTAGGTCACAAGGAACACAAAGATTGTATTGTAACAAGTCTCTCTTGATGGGAGAAATCATAATATAAATGCCTATTGGAGGGGGGACCGGCTCCACATAAAAATACTGGGGTTTATAAAGGCAAAAACAAACTCTCTCCTGAAGAGCTTGAAGATTTTCACAAGGACCATAAGTGTTTCAAATATGGGGAGCAAGGACATGGCTATCGTTCTTGTCCCAAGAAGAATGTTCGCAATGCGACTCCTAGGGCTTCCACCATCGAAGCTCCAAAAGAGGATGCTCATTGCAAAGGATCATTACTTTCCTATGCTTGGAAAAAGGTAAGAGAACATGATGCTTTCATCTTGTTTGACCCTGACTCTACTCACAACTTCATATCCATGGATTTGGCCACGAAGTTGGGCATTCAAGCTTTCGACATGGGAGATGCTGTAACCGCCGACACTGCTTTCAAGGGACAGGGAGCCTCCGTTACTCCCTTGATTGGGAAGTTGAGGCTCCATGTCCAAAGCTATGTCGACAAAGAAGACTTTTTCATCTCTCCTCTCCACAACATGAGGATGCTATCCTAGGGGCCCCATGGTTTGATGGCATGGCTGTCAATATGAAATTCCCTGAAAGGAGAATCTACTTCACCTATAGGGGAAAGAACATGTACATAGATGCTAGTGAGTGTGGTCGCACTATTCCACTTGTAAATCCTCCTACTTTTGATAAATCAATGAAGAGCTCAGTTTCTACGTACATGATTTTTGTCAAAGAGTCTCTAAAAGATCCTAATGTTTCATCAAATGTAAATGGTAGGAATCAAGAAGAGTTAGACTTGTCTAATTTTTTGAAAGGATTCCAAGACGTGTTCATCGTTGATATCCCTATGGACTTACCTACAAAACAAGGGGATAATGACCATCGCATTGAGCTCCTTCTAGGAAGCTCACCGCCTAACAAGCCTTCTTATTGAGTCTCACAAGCTCAACAAGAGGAGATCATGAGGTAAGTATAGGAATTGGTAGACAAAGGGATGGTGAGGCCTAGTTCCTCTCTCTTTTGTTCTCCAGCCCTTTTAGTGAAAAAAAAAAGATGGTACATATCGTATGTGTATGGACTATCGAGCACTAAACCATATCACTATCAAAAACAGATTTCATGTGCCTCGGGTAGAAGATCTGCTTGATAAGCTACAAGGCTCTACCTACTTTAGTAGGATTGACTTTAAAAGTGGTTATCATCAAATAAGGATAGTGGATGAAGATATCCTAAAGACCGTGTTTCACACAACGTTTGGTCTTTATGAATATCTAGTCATGCTTTTTGGCTTGACTAATGTTCCAACTACGTTCAATCGTCTGATGGGAAAAAAAATTAGACCTTATCGCAAATTCACTGGAGTGTTCTTTGATGATATCATCATCTACTCCAAGTCTTTGGAGATAAGCAACATCTCCAAGTGATTTTTCAAGCATTGAGGCAAAACAAGCTTTTTCTCAAACAAAAGAAAAGCGAATTATTCCTTCAAGAGATTCAATATCTAGGTCATAATATCTCTCAAGATGGTATCCGTATGGATCCATCAAAGTTAGAGGTAATAAAAGCATGGCCTCATTAGGAAAAGTTTGGACTCAAAAATGGGCCTTGTAAGAAATTCCAGGTCAGCTTAGAGAGAGATAATAAAAAGTCCCTAATTTCATTTTTGATATTCACTTTCAAAAAAACTTGGATATCAGATTTAGGGGGTACGTTTATTAAAACTCTTAAAAAGTGTTCAGACAATGATAACATACGATGGCTCCGAATTGAACGCCGATTATCTCAATCTTTTCGATTTTTCAAAACTAAGATTTGGCGCTCAACGAGGTGCATTGAATGTTATTCTTCTCCTCAGTTTTACGTCTCTCTTGCTTTTCGCCTGCGCGCAGTCTCTTCCCTTGAGCTCTCTTCCATTTGCTCCACTCTTGCGCTCTCCTCTGTTTTGAGCTTTCTCATTCACCAAGTCGTCTCAATGTCATTATCATCTTCACACAGAACTCAGACGAGGAGTCAAAACAATGTGTATCATATGCATATCGAACTATCTAGAGAATAAGAGCCCCACCACAAGAAGAATAAGCGAGGCATCCTTTCTGAAGCTTCAAAAGAGAACTTCAGATTTCAAGGTAAAAAAAGCGTCGATCTTTGGGTGGATGGCAGGATATATCTTGAGCATCCTATCACCAACTCAACTCCACCGTTCAGAAAAATAACGTCATTGTTGAACTATGTAGGAGACGGTTATTCTGGTTTATATGGCTACACCAAGAATTTGGCGGCCATAAGTGATATTGTTAAGCTTGAGAGAGACCTTGCACACAAAGAAAACTTTTTCTTGAAGCAAATTGTGACAGAGTGCGCTCAGCAACTGAAAGGCAAGGACGAAAGCATCACGCAGCTCACGCAGGATCTCAGAGAAAAAAATAATGTCTTGGGTCCTCGGTTGAGAGAACGGCGCTTACGAGACATTGAACAACTGAGGGTTGGTTCTGGGGGTTTGAAGAAGAGGGTTAAAGCAATCAAGTAAGATTATCATTCAAGCAGGTTTAATTCATCTTTACATTTGTAGTTTTATTTCTTACTTTTCATATTTATGCTTAGATCGTTGCTACATCCTCAGTCAAATATTGACAGCCACACACCAACTTCTTCAATTCCTTATGGTCTCATACTAAAACGCAAAGATGTCGCCGAACTTTTGGACGATAAGCGCTACTGCAAGATTGTTGCTAAGCAACTTGACACTCTTTTTAAATAGAATCAACTCCAAACACGTGATGTTCAGTCAATTCTAGATGAAGCCGGAATACTTAACAAAGGTTATTCTATAATTTTTAGGTATGTCTGGTGTTTGAATCAATTTTCTTCACCTGTCAAATCAAATGTCCGAAATTTTTAGGTATATTGGATATGTGTAGCATTTGAAAACTTGGAAATAGTCCATTTACTTAATTTTCTATTTACAGAACTATGCAGCAACAAAGTAAGAAGTTCAATCTCAAGCACACGTTGCTGCCAAATCCTTTCTCCATTCGAAAGACAAGACTGGAGGTCAACCAGGAAGTGCTTCGGACATTGGGCACTCCTTTTCACATTGAAGCAATGTACAGATCGCCATCAGCAGAGGAAGTGGTCTATGATAAATACAATAATATATTTTATGATTTAGTAGCTTTGCAGACATATATTGTTCAATTGTTCGAGGTTTGTCAAGAGGAATGCAATGGAGTCTTGAAGTTTGTGCTTAAACTGGATGAGTGCGAGCTAGTGAAAGAGACAAAGGTTGAGCGTGTCACAATAACACTTACGAATAGAGAATTAGATGAAAGCATTGCTTCAGACGACCCTAGAAACTTTAGCGTGCAATCTGAAAACAATATTTTCTTATTAGCCACATTCAAGGTTTGATATCAACAAGTTTTTGCTTTAAAAAATGGTTAGACATGTTTCATTTGATTGGTTTGGTTTTCCCATTTCAGGTGCCTGCAGAGAATTTCGATATTCTTAACTGGGTTTTCCATCAAACAAGTATTCCTGAAGTCATAAGCGAACAGAGAAATGGAAAGACACTCGATGTATTGGGCATGGGTTCATACACAGTAGAGTGGCATATGGCTGGAGATCTTGAAGGAGTACGAGCGGAAGTGCGACACGAGAGAGAGTGCGAGAAGAAGAGCACGACGATATGGTGAACTCGCTCTACTGTAATGTGTAGAGCATAGTGAGTTCTTATTAGGTTTTTACAAAAGAATATGTGTACATACCTGGCGTCCCGCCCACTTACCTGGGCGACCACATTGGGCTTTATACCCCAACAACCTCCCACTTAAAGTCCAATGTGGTACTTTAAGTGTGAGAGAAGCTACTATACAAGATAATATACAAGAGATCTAGAGAAGTGATGTACTACCCTACACCTAACTGCTTGCAAAAATGCACAAAGCTCTCTGAGGGAAGTCCTTTTGTAAGTATATCAGCAGGATTTTCTGTGGTGTGAACTTTGACAAGCTGAAGTTGCTTATCCTCGAGCATTTGCCTGATGAAATGATACTTCACATCCACATGCTTTGTCTTTGAGTGATAAACTGGATTGTGAGCCAATTGTATAGCACTTTGACTATCACAATATAACACAGGCATCTCTTCTTTGATTCCCAAATCTGTTACTAGTCGATTAATCCAAATTGATTCTTTGCATGCCTCTGATGTTGCCACATATTCAGCCTCTGTAGTAGACTGAGTAACACAATCTTGTAATCTAGAACGCCATGATACTGCTCCACCAGCCAATGTAAAGACATACCCTGACGTAGACCATCGGTTGTCTAAGTCACCTGCATAATCTGAGTCTGTAAAACCCTTTACACTTAGCTCCTGACTCCCATAGCATATACGCATACTCTTTGTAGCTTTCAGGTATCTCAATATTCCTTTCACTACCTCTCAATGTTTCTTGCCTGGGTTTGACATGTATCGACTTACTACTCCCACTGCAAATGCAATGTCTAGGCGAGTAGCAATCATTGCATACATCAAACTACCCACTGCAGACGCATATGGAATCTTATCCATTTCAGCCTGTTCTTCCTCAGACACAGGACAATCTTGTTTGCTAAGTTTCACATATGGTGGCAATGGAACACTCAATGCCTTTTCCTTCTCCATATTGAAACGTTGCAAAACCTTGTCAATATACTCTGTTTGAGATAACCAAATCAACTTCTTTGATCTGTCTCTCTCAATGCGCATACCAAGTATATGACTTGCCTCACCCATGTCTTTCATGTCAAACGATTTTGCCATCTTTGACTTCAAAGCTGAAATTTCTTCCAAGTGCTTGCCAGCAATCAACATGTCATCCACATACAAAATAAGGATCAGCCAACTACCATCCTTAGCCTTCTTTGTATATAGACAGTGATCGAACTCACTACGTTTGTAGCCTTGAGAAAGCATAAACTTGTGGAATTTATGGTACCATGCCCTCGGTGATTGTTTTAAGCCATAAAGACTCTTTAACAGCTGGCATACCCAATCTTCCTTGCCTTTCTCAACAAACCCTTCTGGCTGCTGCATGTAAATTTCCACATCTAAATCACCATGCAAGAACGCTGTCTTGACATCCATTTGGTGCAACACCAAATCTAATATGGCAACCAATGCAAGAAAGCATCTCAATGTAGTCATCTTGACCACCGGAGAGAAGACTTCATCAAAGTCAATGCCTTGTTCTTGCTTCAAGCCCTTGGCAACAAGCCTTGCTTTGTACTTTGGCTGACTAGAATGAGCGGTGATCTTATACCTGTAAACCCATTTACAAGGTAGAGCCTTTTTGCCCTGTGGTAATTTAACTAGCTTCCATGTCTTGTTTTTATGCAGAGCTGTCATCTCTGACTGCATGGCCAATTGCCAATTCCCAGAGTCCTTCATTTGCACTGCTTCCTTGTAACATGAAGGCTCATTGCAATCAGTCAACATGACATAGTTCATAGATGGAACAAACCTATCAGGAGGTCGCGTGACACGTCCAGATCTACGCACAATAGGTGGCTCAGGCTCAACCACAACCTGTGGTTCCACTCTATCCTATCCTTGCTCCTCTTGAGCCCTAACATTTTGTCTTGCACGTGCAGGTCCATCTTCTTGGAAGACAACTCTTCTAATCTCCTCAACCCTCTCTGGTTTAGAATGATATTTGGATTCATTAAAGTGAAAATCATTGCTGCGGACAACCTTTCTGGATTCGGGATCCCAAAGTCTGTAACCCATCTCACCAGAATTACCATAGCCTAGAAAGATGCACTTTCTACTCTTTGGCTCAAGTTTGTTCCTAAATTCCTTTGGAACGTGAGTATATGCCTCACAGCCAAAGACTCTGAAATGCTTGTATGAGGGCATTTTGCCTGACCATACCATCTCTGGCACTGAATCCTTCTGCAAAACCTTGCTAGGAGATCTATTTACAAGATGAACAGTTGTTGATACAGCTTCCGCCCAAAACCCATTTGGCAGTTGTGCATTAGACAACATACTTCTGACCTTCTCTTGTATGGTCCTATTCATCCTCTCAGCAACACTATTTTGAGGAGGATTGTAAGGAGCAGTAAGTTCACGTTTTATACCTTTTGACTCACAAAAGTCCTGAAAGGCCTTTGAAACATACTCTCCACCATTGTCAGTGCGTAAGCATTTAAGCTTCTTTCCACTCTGATTCTCCACAAGTGTCACAAACGTTTTGAAAACACTAAACGCTTCATCCTTGTGCTTGAGAAAGTAAACCCATACTTTCCTCGAGTAATCATCTATAAATGTCATAAAGTAAGAAGCTCCCCCTAGAGATAGGTTAGGCATAGGTCCACACAAATCACTATGAACAAGTGCCAACTGTGTATCTCTTCTACTGCTTCTATGCTTATGTGGCTGCTATGTTTGCTTACCATACAGACAATGTTCACAAAATTCAAAATCATTAAATGAAAATCCAGGAAAATAACCAGAACGAGACAAGATTTCCATTCCCTTCTTGGACATATGTCCTAACCGGCTATGCCACAAAGAAACGTTCGGCTGCCCGGTTACATTGATTACATTTTTAGAGACATTTGATACATAAATCATGTAAAGTCCTCCAGACTTTACTCCATGTGCTATTGTCATAGAACCCTTGGATATCTTCCACATGTTCTGTCCAAAAGTGGTGACGTAGCCAGCATCATCAAGTAAGCCTGTGCTGATCAAGCTCTTTGTAATTGCGGGAACATGTCTCACATTCTTCAGCGTGAAAGAAGAGCCATTCTGAAACTTCAATTGAACATCTCCAACACCTAAGATCTCACATGTCTGCCCATTTCCTAGCCGAGCATTATCTTTAGTGGTCACATAAGAGGTAAACCACTCCTTGTTTGGAGACACATGAAATGATGCCCCTGAGTCTATAATCTAGTCACTCAGTGCATTTCCATCAGATGCTGTAAGAAGAGCTGAGTCCATTATATTCTTCAAGAAGTAGATGTCTCCTGACACTAGATTGTCATCCTCTGCAACAGTGTTTGTCACATTTATTTCTTGAATCTTCACTGAGGACTTGTTCTTCAGCTTTCTCTTTGCCTTTTTTTGCTTTCCATTCTCTGCAATCTCTTTTCATGTGACCCTTCTTGCCACAATGGTAGCATTCTATGTCACTCTTGCCTTTAGCACTGCGGGACTTGCTACGAGACTGATTCCTCTTTCCACCTTTGTACTTTTCTTTGGTCCTTCCCCTGACAACTAAGGCTGTTCCTTTGCCTTTGTCCATTGTCTTTCTATTGGTTTCTTCAGTAAGCAGACTTCCTTCTACACCTGCTATGTTCAAACCATCTGGAGGTGCAGAATTACTCAAAGCTGTGCGAAAAGTGTCCCAACTTTCCGGCAATGTGATCAACAGGAACATAGCTCTAACAGGTTCATCAAACTTGACACCTTGAGCTGACAACTGACTATAGATTGTGTTGAATTCATTCAGATGATTGGACATAGGTGTCCCTTCTTTCATCTTCAAGTCAACAAGCTTTTTAAGCCAGTATACCTGTGAAGCTGCACTCTGTTTCTCATAAAGATCACTCAGCTTTAACCATGCTTGATAAGCCGACATCTCGTCTGCTACATTGAAGTAAACGCTTTCTGCCAAAGTCAGCATAATGGTAGAAAGTGCCAATTCATCCATTTCGCTCCATTCATCTTCGTCCATATCTTCTGGTTTTATCCCCTTGAGCTTTATAGGCTTTATCTGCTTCTTTTGTACCAACACGTGCCAAATCTACTTCTTCCACAATGGGAAATTGGTTCCATCCAGCTTCTTGATATTGTAAAGAGCAGTGTCCTGTGATCCAGCCATAGCTACGCTTCACAGTGGTTTACTTTCCTGGGAAAAATTCGGCAGAGTTTCCCCTGTAAACTGACCTCTGAACCAATATCAACCTGTCAAATGAACCAAGAAAGCTTCAGATTCTGCAGAAATTTTGGCAGAGTCTCCTTTGTAAAATGGCTCTGGTGTACTAAAAACAGACCAAAAAACAACTCAAAAAACACTGTCTCTCTGACACTGTAAGCTGCAGGTAAACCTGTCCTGCACCTGTACTGTTGATGGGAGCAAAGCGAACCCCGAACCCCGACGGCCTCTAAAACACCGGGGACCGAATGGCGCGCCTCGAGCCTGTCATGGTAAAGCAAACAGGGGGCACCACCTAGCTTCAGCGGCTAGGACGCAAACAACACACCACCATAACAAAGTTTTCATCCAAGAGAGATGGATGCTTGGGAGTAATGATGAAGAGGAAAGGGAATGAGATCAAGTGAGAGAGAGAGAGAGAGAGAGAGAGAGAGAGAGAGAGAGAGTGAGGGAGGGGGTATAGCGGCTTAGTACTTAGGCACCACAAAAGGATGGCGAATCCGCACACCCTTCACACATACACAAGATCACTCCAAAACAAAAGACTAGGTGGCGATTCCGCACACCTCACATGGGCAAAACATTGCAAGAAAACATACTCACAAAACCTCAAGCTTTATTTAAAGAATTAGGCGATGAAATTGGGAGCATAGGGTAGGGGAATGAGAAGGGAGAGAGTGGTAGAGCACATGGCGGATAGGTGGGAGTTGATGGCGAAGACTCGCACGAGGATTATGGCCATCATCCTTCATTTAGTTGCCCTTCATCTTCCATAGCCAAGGGTGTAGAGGTCATGCTTAAGACAAGCATGGTGATTGCGGTGATGGTGATGGTGTGGGTGTGGGTGTGTGTGTGTACACTAGGCACACACAGTGCATAGTTTGTTCTTTGGTGATGTTGTGTGTTTTTGTGTGATGGTGACCCCTCTTTATATAGGGGAGGAGGGGGGAGAAATTCTAGAATTTAGAAATGAAGAAATCATTATCTACATAGGCCACGTGACTGTGGGCCCCACTTGTCTGGCTGTGTGTATATGTGCCAGAACAGCAGTCTCATGAGAGAGAGACTAAGAGAGAGGGATGGGTTGATGAAAAAAAGTGAGAGGTGACATGGAGAATAAAGTAATTACAAGAGGGGAGAGAGGGGAGTGTGTTCAGAGGTGAATCTGTGTGCAGATGTGTGTGAACACAAGAAAAATCAGGTAACCACCGGGTGGGGATGGGTCTGTGGGCACCTTTTTTAGTGAAACTGAGTGTGTGTGAGTGTGGGGGAGGTTATTTAGCTACAAGACAAGAGACATGGCGCCCTTTAGAGAGAGGGGGGGGTATTTGGGTCATGGGATATGATAGGAGAGAGAAAGGGGGGGTGGGGTATACTATTTTGGAAGATAGGGTAAGTTGCATGTGAGCTAGGGTGCATTATTGGTGAGAGGTGGGGTAGCTTGAGGGTAGAGAGAAAGGAGAAAGGACAAGGGGAAGAGAGAAGGGGTTGACCTTTTGAGTGGAGGAGAGGAAAAGGGACACACGGCGGGGCAACAGTGAAGAAAAAGGAGGCAAGGTGGGGATGGGCTGCCCCGCAGGCATGAGGTGGCCTATTTTACCTTTCTCATATATTTACATAATCATACTTTATTTTTTTCTTACTTTTTCCAATGTCTTTTATCACTCCCTCCCTAAGAGGGGGTTTTCATGGGGTGGGGACGAGAGAAGAGGGGTATGGGAGCTTGGCTTGTGAAAAGCCCCCATCATTAGCCCTCCCCTTTTGGCTAGAGGCATTCATGTCTCTAGCTCATCTGTTTGATCATTATCGTCGGAGGTGGCGGCTGATGGTGTGTCCTCATCTGGAATGTCAATAGGTGGAGCCTAGTCAAATCGAAGAAAATAAGGTTTAAGTCGCCAACCATTTACCCTGGTTTTATGAAGTTTTCCATCAGCCTCCATAAGCTAGTAGCTTCCATTGGCATACTTTTTCCTGACGATGAAAGGACCTTCCCATCGGAGTAGGAGTTTCTTATCCTTGCGCGTGTCGAAGCGATTGTCGTAGCGGAGCACCAACATTCCTTTCTTCAATTCTTTTTTCCGGAGATGCTCGTTAAAGCTAAGCCGTCTATGCTCTGCTTGTGCTGCATAATAATTTATTGCTTCTTCTCTGTCCAGCTGCATTCTTTCCAAGTTGATGATGTGATCTCTCAAATGCATGTTGGGCTGTTGAAGCTCGCTTGCCATTACTCTGAGACTTTGTAGTTGCACTTCAATGGGCAAGATTGCTTCCTTACCAAATACTAGATGATACGGTGTGAATCCCAAGTATGTACGAAATGATGTTCTGTAGGCCCATAAAGCTGGTAGTAGATACTTATCCCAGTCTCCAGGATGATTGTTTACCTGCTTGGTAATAATTTTAGAAACCATTCCATTTACCTTTTCAACTAGGCCATTACATTGAGGGTAATATGGTGAAGAGTGCCTCCTTGTAATGCCCAGTTTCTGCATTAATTCTCCTACCAAGTCTGCTCTGAAACCTGGCCCTCTATCAGAGATGATCTCTAAAGGTGTGCCAAACCTACAGCATATGTGCTCGTAGATAAATTTAGCTACCTCTACCGCTGTGATTCTAGTGGTGGCTGTAGCCTCTGCCCATCTAGTCATGTAGTCGACTCCCATGATAATGTAGAATTTTCCTGAGTTGGCCCTAGGTAATGGCCCAATAGCATCGATACCCCATTTTTCAAATGGGCCATATGAGAGAATAGGTGTCTGTGGTTCAGGCATAAGTGACCTAGTGCCAGCCTTTTGACACAACTTACATGTTTTGCACCAGTGGTGTACATCACGGTTGAGGCTAGGCCATATGAAGCCTGCCTACAAGATTTTCCTACTTGTTATGTCTAGGGCAAAGTGACCACCCCAAACCCCGTCGTGACAGCTAGCAATTACTCCCGTGATTTCCTAAGAGAGAGGGACCTTCCTGAGTATTTGGTCCTTACCCTTACAGTACAAACCGTCATTGATGAGTCGATACCTTGTGGCCTTCCGCGTCAGCCATTGCTTCTGCCACTTTGTTAAATCTGATGGGCATTCCCCTGTTTCCAAAAAATGCATGATGTCAGAAAAGGCATCACTTCCTTGAAATAGAGGGAGCTTTAGTTTTATTGCTCCAACCACCACTTCCTGTAGTCTTTCACTTGCTAGGGCATCTGCTTCTTGGTTTTGAGCCCTTGGGATATGGTGTATTTGAACTTCTTCAAACTTACCCAACAAGGTTTTTGCACCACTTAAGTGAGTCCTTAAACTAGGATTCTTGCATGTCCATGCTCCATTTACTTGCCTTACCAGAAGTAGAGCATCCCCAAATACATTAAGGCGTTGTACACCTTGCGAGACGCACCATTGTAGACCCTTGGTTAGTGCTGCATACTCAGCTTCATTGTTAGAATGTGAATCTAACAATTGGCCCAACGAAAATACCTTTGTCCCTTTATCATCAAAGACCACTATGCCTGCAGCTACTTTGTCGGACGCTCGCTTGTAGGCTCCATCAAAGTAGAGAGAGTATGCTCATTCCACCATCGGTGGTACTGGAGGTAATCGGACTTCTCCTTCCTTAGATTGTTTCTCCTTCCTTTCAAAGACTTGGTAGGTCATGAGTCCCCCCAAACTTGCCCTTGTCGTGCTTTCTACCTGTACCGTGTAGTCAAACTCTTGCAAACGAACTAGCCATTTAGTAATTCTAGCAGACACATCCATGTGTTGTACAACATAGGGAAATATTTCATCCGTGGTTAGAATCACAAATTGCTTAGGCAGCAAATATGACCTAAACTTTGTAGTTGCAAATCTAAGAGCTAGGACTAAGTGTTCCACATGGGTGAAACCTTTCTCTCCTACTGTCATCATTCGACTAGAGAAGTAGATTGGCCTCATGAAAGATGTCGTCATATCCTTTTGGAGTAGCACAGCCCCCAATGAGTCATCACCAACACTTGAGGTGACATAGAATTTTTCATCCCACTTAGGTGGTGAGATAGTTGGCAGAGTGGCTAAGACCTCCTTTACTTTGTTGTAGTGATGTTCACTTTCCTCGTCCCAAGTGAAAGTTGATCTTTGAGTGAGTTGTTGCAGTGGTAGAACAAGTTGTGATAGTAGATGTATGAATCTACTTAAGTACCTCACCTTCTTTTGCTGATATTTCATGGCCTAGTAGAATGACTTTACTCTCCCCAAGGTGGCATTTATCCACATTTAATTGTCCACCTAGGCTCTGCAACCTGGCCAAACCTTCAATTACCTTTTCTAAATGTGAAATATGGGAGCTATATATACAAAAATATCAATGAACACTCTTATGGATGTTCCAAAGAATGGTTGAAAAACATATGTGACATATCTTTGGAATGTGGCAGGTGCATTTGTGAGACCAAATGGCATAACCCTGTATGCAAAACAACCCCATGGCGTGATAAAAGTGGTTTTTAGCTGATCTTCCAAGGCTATGCGTATTTGAAAGTATCCAGAATAACCATCACAGACGGTATAGCATTCAAAACCCGCTACTTCATTCAGAATTTCATCCAAGAAAGGGAGAGGAAAGTGGTCTCTCTTTGTAGCTGCATTTAGTGGTTTGTAGTCAACACAGACCCTCCACTTACCATTCTTTTTAGGCGTCACCACTACGGGTGACACCCATTCTGATTTTTCTACAGGATAGATGAATCCCGCCTCCAGCAGTTTCCTTACCTCGGCCAAGAGTGCCTTTTCTTGTATGACCCCCAATCGTCGTAGCTTTTGCACAACTGGTTTTACCCCTTCCTTCAGCTTAATATGATGTTCCACCACTGTAATGCCTGTGATTCTTTCATAGTTGTCAATGAACAGGTTAGGAAATCCCATCAACATTTGCAAAAAACTATCTTTCTCCTCAAGTGTTAATTCCGTAGACAACATACCCTTCAACCTACTTCCTCCTAGGCCAGGTGATTTTCTCTCCTCTTCATTGGGTTTCCCTTTTGGTGATGGATCACCAGTTGTGCTTACCCTTTGTGGATCCTTCATAATGATACCCATCACATCAATGGAACTGTCACTTTCATCGGTGGATGTGGTCTCCTCCTCAGAACTGGAAGATTCGCTAGTGGTTTCATCTGCCGATGTTTCCAGATTCATTTGCTTCTGCTTGCCAATCCTCATGTCGTAGTAGATTGTCTCCCCTTTCTTACCGGTCATGCGTAGAAGGCCAGTACCCCAGTCCTGTTTTGCCTTCATGGCCATCAACCATGGCCTTCCCAAAATTAGTGGATAGCCCTCCCCCTTAGTAGGCATTACAAAAACATCTACCTCTACCTCAATGTTGAAAGCTTTGATTTTCACAGCACTTACCACACCCACACACTTTACTTTTGCGTTTTTTGCCATCTTTGCCTTGCATGGAGAAGGCCTGTCAACCTCGAGCCCTAATCGAAGCCTCTTTCCTTTTATGTTTACGTCGACAATTGGAAGGATGTCATCCATGTTGCATCCCGAAATTGCTCCGGCTACCTTTGTTTTGGAGCGTCTTGTACTTACCATTTTAGACCATTGTCGCCTTACTTTTGGTGCAAGATGTAGCAGCTGTGGCCATGTAATCTTAGGTCCTTGCTCTGCCACATCCAATGTTCGATCATAGGGCTTAGAACTTTCCCCTAGCTGGAAGTCGGTGATGCCCAATTTCCGTCGTGGCCTGGATGGCCTCTTGCTAGTTTCTCCTCTCATGCTTCTCTCATCATCTGATTGTGTAGCTTTCTCCCTCCTAGCTCTTTTCACAGTCATGGCTTCAAGTGGTTCTAAAAAGGTTACCTTCTCCTTACCCTTGTCCCTCTCCTTTGCTCTGGGTGGATCCACTACTATGGCTTTTCCTTTCTCTTCTAGCCTTATGATGTTTACAGGGCGATCAAGTGGTGGGGCTGGTGGAAGAGGTGGGATGGATGCTTGTAGTGGTGTCTAAGGTGGACGTAGAATTTGTGTTGGTAGGGGTGGTGCTCCGGTTGGGGGTGTTCTTTCTCTAGGGGGTGACAATTGGTTCCTCCTACCTCCTCTATTATAGTTTTGTCGTGGTTTGGGACAGTAGTACATACCGTGACCGTCTTCTCCGCAGTTGTAGCAATGATACTCCCTATTTTGTCGTCGTGCTCTTCCAGGGTCTTGATCTCTTTCTTGACTCCTCCCTTGTTGTATTAAGTGGACAGACAAATTCTGCAGTTGGTCAGTAATATGGGCCAACATATCTTGTTGGTCATCTCTTACCCCAAGAGCCGGTGGTGGTGGTGGAATGGTGGTTGTCGTAGTTGCTGGTCGACGCGATGTTCCTGATTCTGTTGACTCGGTTTCTTTGGCTTTCATTCGCAGCTTCTTGTCTTTAAGGCGAGCAATCTCAACGGCTAACTCGTACGTAGCCGGGAATCTACCTTTCACCTTCTCCTTGAGAAGCGGCCATAAGCCATGCGTGAACCGATCTTGTTTTAGGAAATCGGGTGCAGCTTCCCCCCTAGCCAGTGACTCAACCCACCGTTCCCACAAATCCACAAATTTGGACTCATAGGTGGTATATTCTAAAAGACCCTCCTGCTTCAAGTCTCTCAACTTGTCCCACAACTTTTTTGAAGTGGTACCTCCCCCAAAGCGCCTCTTAAAAGCGGTTTTTAAGGGTTCCCAGTCATCCTTGGTTGCTTATGGAAGTGCATTGTACCATGATCTAGCTTCTAGCTTCATGAGATGCTTAAAGATTATAACCCGGGATTCATCCGTATCTTTGTTTCTCACTACACATGCTACTTCAAAGTCATCTAGGAAGTCTGTTACCAAATCCTCCCCCTTCTTTCCTTTACATGTTGGAAATGCTACACTTGCCATGATTACTGAGAGAGAGCTAGAAAGACACACTGCTTAACTTGCAAAAGTTTTTTTTCTTCTTTACAAGGAGGCGTGTATACCCTCTTATACTAGGACATAGATTAAAACTTCAAACGGTACATTGCCTTGTACCAAAGGTAAGACAAATGGTTGATCTGATGCCAGAACCTCAAAAAATCGCTCCCCACCCAGCATGGTATCAATGACGTGCTGGTAGTGAGCCTTCAAATCCAGTATTACCTTGATTGAGCGTACACGTGTTGGTATGTGTGATCTGTCTTGAGGTAGGTTGTACTGATTCATGTGAAGCTTAGAGGTGCTTAGTCACTGTCCAAGCTTGTGGGAGAGGGTGGTGTTCTTTCCTGAAACAAACTCAGTAGATCCCTAGTTTCTCTAGTGAGAGTGTGAGCCAATGATTCCGTTATCTGTGCTGCAGCATCAGGTGCGACTTGAAAACTGACTGTGATAATTACCTCGGTGACTTGAGTTACCCGATTCTCAAAGTAGAATAGTGTTGATCCTCTATATTGTAGAGCTCCTTCCATTTTGTTGTTGTGGGTTGGTTGTAGGTTGCGGACATGGTTTCGACCTTCTCCTTCTTCTTCTTGGCACTTGGCCTATGTATATCCACTAGGTTTGGCGTGTTGGTTGACTCTCCCACTACAAATCGATTACCGTTACGCCTGGCACTCGAGCTTCGATGGAGATGCGGAGTTCGTCTAGTTGTGCTTGGAGCTCTTCTTCTTCTGTCGTCCAATTAGCAAATCCTGCTAGCCATTCATCCATTCACAATAGTTTAGGGGTTTTAGTCTTGTAAACTGAAGGGTTTCATGAAAAGATCCTCAGTGGGGGCACCAAATGACGGGAGCAAAGCGAACCCCAAACCCCGACGGCCTCTAAAACACCGGGGACCGAATGGCGCGCCTCGAGCCTGTCATGGTAAAGCAAACAGGGGGCACCACCTAGCTTCAGCTGCTAGGACGCAAACAACACACCACCATAACAAAGTTTTCATCCAAGAGAGATGGATGCTTGGGAGTAATGATGAAGAGGAAAGGGAATGAGATCAAGTGAGAGAGAGAGAGAGAGAGTGAGGGAGGGGGTATAGCGGCTTAGTACTTAGGCACCACAAAAGGATGGCGAATCCGCACACCCTTCACACATACACAAGCTCACTCCAAAACACAAGACTAGGTGGCGATTCCGCACACCTCACATGGGAAAAACATTGCAAGAAAACATACTCACAAAACCTCAAGCTTTATTTAGAGAATTAGGCGATGAAATGGGGAGCATAGGGTAGGGGAATGAGAAGGGAGAGAGTGGTAGAGCACATGGCGGATAGGTGGGAGTTGATGGCGAAGACTCGCACGAGGATTATGGCCATCATCCTTCATTTAGTTGCCCTTCATCTTCCATAGCCAAGGGTGTAGAGTTCATGCTCAAGACAAGCATGGTGATTGCGGTGATGGTGATGGTGTGGGTGTGTGTGTGTGCACTAGGCACACACAGTGCATAGTGTGTTCTTTGGTGATGTTGTGTGTTTTTGTGTGATGGTGACCCCTCTTTATATAGGGGAGGAGGGGGGATAAATTCTAGAATTTAGAAATGAAGAAATCATTATCTACATAGGCCATGTGACTGTGGGCCCCACTTGTCTGGCTGTGTGTATATGTGCCAGAACAGCAGTCTCATGAGAGAGAGACTAAGAGAGAGAGATGAATTGATGAAAAAAAGTGAGAGGTGACATGGAGAATAAAGTAATTATAAGAGGGGAGAGAGGGGAGTGTGTTCAGAGGTGAATCTGTGTGCAGATGTATGTGAACACAAGAAAAATCAGGTAACCACCGGGTGGGGATGGGTCTGTGGGTACCTTTTTTAGTGAAACTGAGTGTGTGTGAGTGTGGGGGAGGTTATTTAGCTACAAGACAAGAGACATGGCGCCCTTTAGAGAGAGGGGGGGGTATTTGGGTCATGGGATATAATAGGAGAGAGAAAGGGGGGGTGGGGTATACTATTTTGGAAGATAGGGTAAGTTGCATGTGAGCTAGGGTGCATTATTGGTGAGTTAGAATGCATTATTGGTGAGAGGTGGGGTAGCTTGAGGGGAGAGAGAAAGAAGAAAGGACAAGGGGAAGAGAGAGGGGGTTGACCTTTTGAGTGGAGGAGAGGAAAAGGGACACACAGCGGGGCAACAGTGAAGAAAAAGGAGGCAAGGTGGGGATGGGCTGCCCCGCAGGCATGAGGTGGCCTATTTTACCTTTCTCATATATTTACATAATCATACTTTATTTTTTTCCTTACTTTTTCCAATGTCTTTTATCACTCCCTCCCTAAGAGGGGGTTTTCATGGGGTGGGGACGAGAGAAGAGGGGTATGGGAGCTTGGCTTGTGAAAAGCCCCCATTACTGTCTCTCACTGTCCTGTCACTGTCCTGTAAGCATAGACTGCGACAATGCCTCAACGGCAGTAAAGCAAAGATGCAATCCCAACTGTCTAACTCACAGTCAATACATCCTAGCTGCCTATCTAAGGGTGCTCGAGGGATCGCTCCAAGACCTGTATCACCGAAAGGATCTCAACATTTGAGAATCCCCCAACTCAGTAAAACCTCACTCGACCGTCAACAAAGGCTGCAGTAAATCTGACTGTACATAGACTTCCCACAAAGTCATACATCCACAAATTTTCCAATGTATGTTGTAACCGCTGCGGCGGTTGTTTGCTGCATGACTCACAACCAGCAAACCCTCAACAGACATACATCATCTCTAACAATACATCCTATGTGGAAGTACCTGCAATGTCAGGATGAAATCTGGAATATCAAGCAGCAAACACAAGCTACCGGATGAACTAGTGGATGTCGCCTACAGTCTGTGTAGATGCGCCCGTGTCGTATGTAACACGCCTCCAAGACCTGTGAGCCGTCCTTCGATGTGTAGACAGCCACAAATCAACACTCTGGGAGTGTCGATATCCTCAGCACCTGCAGTCGTAGGCCGAAAAACCCCAAATTTGCAGAGTCAGATCTGCACCCGCTGAGACCACGTAGTCGAAAATGGCCTGCGCAGATCTTTGTCGAAGCCGAACGGTGGCCGAGATGACCTCAGAATGAAAATTCTGACAACACCGAGCCCTTCGGTCTCACCCACGAGATTTGGGACCATGTCTTCGCCTGTCGAATTTCACTCCAATCTGAGTTGGTGACTCTAGCCTCCTGCAGTGCTGCCCCGAGCCTCGATCTGAGCTCTGATACCAGTTGAAGGAGTACGAGCGGAAGTGCGACGCGAGAGAGAGTGCGAAAAGAAGAGCACGATGATATGGTGAACTCGCTCTACTGTAATGTGTAGAGCATAGTGAGTTCTTATTAGGTTTTTACAAAAGAATATGTGTACATACCTGGCGGCCCGCCCACTTACCTGGGCAACCACATTGGGCTTTATACCCCAACAGATCTCAAAACCCTAAAGTGTATGTACAACATCTCAAAAGGAGAAACAAGTAAAAGCCCGTGTTTGTATTGCATGGGAGGAGTCATTGGTCTTGACAAAAGAAATTGGAGGAGAGCACCGGACAGGCACTTACAGGATCTTAACTTCTGCCCACTGTTGGATATTCCACTATCCAGAGTACATATTTACACGATGCATGCACTCTGTAGAATCATTGAGAAACTTATGTTTCTGTACATTTGTTTTGCTTGGACCACTCGGCCAGAATCAGCAAAACAAAGGGCTATTTTATCATTGGAAACAGTTTTCTCAGATATGGGCTTGCATGGAGGACATGTGAAAATAGAGCAGGACGAGAAGAGGTCTAAGAATGGTCGAGATGTGCCAAAGAAGTTGTCTATTAGCGGTGTGAAAGCCCGTCTCTTCTTGTCGATACCAACAAGTGGCAGACAACGCAAAAGCCAAAGTGCTCAGGAAAGGTTCACATTGAGATACAACCGGTGGAGAAACCTGCGCAATGCAGTGGTTGACCGCGCAGACAATGGTGCAGCAAGGACTCGCAAAGCGAACGTGTGGAAAAGTTTAGATTCCATATTCAAGTTTTGTGAGCTCAATACTTGGAGAGATACTGACTATAAATTGTTTCAAGACGCTCTGGAGACCTTCCACAGGTCTTTCATAGCTGCATGGAAAAATCAAAACATAACTCATTACATGGTATATTACTTTATTTGATAAAATTGTGATTATATATTTACATATAAACAATAGGTTGGTTTTTTCAGCAGCATATCATATGCAGCCACATGCCTTGGTTTGCTGGGCAGTATGGTAGCTTGGCTATATGGTCTACACAAGGTATGGAGAAAACTCACTACCAAGCCCGTACTGGCTATTTCAGCCACACTCGTCACGGAGGTGGTGCAAACAAAGCCAATAGTTTGGAGGAACTACATCAATGGACTTATCGAAAACTTATGCATAGAACACACCGAAAGGAATGTGTCAAAGACAGTCAGATTGGCCAAGCAATGAGATTAGCATGCAAACGACGGAAGAAGGAAATATGGGAGGCATCTTCTACGGCATCGCGACATGCAGAGTGGCGACTTCAAAAAGAACGTATTGGAAAAACTTGGACAACTCCGACCCAAGTTGTTTGAGACTTCCTAAAGATAGCACATTGTAACACAATATAATTTTTTGTGCCAAGAGAAGACAACCAGTCAAAAAAGTGAGAAACATAATGTACTCATTTTTTTGATAGAAAATGTACTATTTTTTGGCATCGACAATATACATTGGAGATTCTCTATTCTTCATCTTCGTCAAGAAAAGTTACAAAATATTCTGGCCTTTTTGCCTGTTGTGTGTTATCGTCTTCTTCTTGCCTTGGTCTTTTGCAACCTAGTCCTGCAGGTTCGTTTGTCGACAGTACATTTGTCTCCACCTCCACAGCCACAAGAGACATTTCTTCAGTAGGCAGATGTGCAATTGGTTGTTTATTGTGAAACATAGCATGCTTGTCATACTCTAGTAATTTCACAGGGTCAGTGATTCCGCATGCCAAACCATATGCTGCTTGGGTCAAAAAATAGCGACTACGCAAACCATACATTCCTGGCCCTTGTCCAAACATATACAATGCGGCCTTTTTTTCTAAAAGCATTATTTTATCTGCATTCCACCTAATGACGGCCCCTCCTAAATATCTTGAAAGTGTCTTCAACGTCATCAAGGGTAGCTCCGCGTTGTCATTGGAGAAGGACGAATGGAAGACCAAAAAACTCGGATACTTAAGATTCTTTAAGTATTGGCCGAGAGAGGAATTCTTCCCTAAATCTCCCATGCCTCGTCCACGAGGGCGAGGAATGAAGGTATCATCATAGACCACCAACTGCAACAAATTAAAGTTATGAAATGAGATAAGTAGAAACCAAAAAGGTAAGGCAAATAAAAAATAATTACCTTTTGGTTTTCATCTTCCTCAAGTAAGTCCTCATTCCATAGGTTGATGCCGCCCTGAGTGGGCGCATTGGAGGTTGAGGCCAAAGATGATGAAGAAGTGCTTGCCTTACCCATTTCTTCAATCCCTAGCATTTTTTGCACTTCCATGAACTCCTTTTCTGTTGGAAGCATGCGCTTATACCTAGCAACATCATTGTAAATCATCACAAGTGCACTTGCGGGGTCAACAAACTCATCATCATTTACATGGGCATCTATAACAGAATACTTGTCATGCTCAGGGTCAATGACAGCATCATCCTCTTCGAGATTCTGTGCCACAATGGCAAAGGCAATAGTCCTCTCGAAGGTCAAAAAGCTCCATAATGTCGTTAAGCATGACATACTGCAAATCACCAATAGGTATGGTAGGTAGAACACTAGTAGGCAAAGCACCCTCCTGAAGCTGGACTCCCTCTAAAACCTGCAAGGCAAGGCTTCCCCGAGACTTGGGCTCTTGACCCTCCCCAGTCTGATCCTCTAGCGAGGCCTCTGCAGCATCAACATGCTCATCCAAAATTAAATGCAAATATAAAATAAAACCTGCATAATATTGAGCCACTCGACACTTGCGGTTATGAAGTGTACACTTGTAGTCTGTTATCCGCAAGTGCACTGGCAGCTTAAGGCAAATCCTAGAAAATATGTGTTTCTTGGAGGAGTCTGGATTGATATCCTTCATGTGAACAAAACGAACTCCTTGTATCTCAACAGTGCCACCAGACGTTTGTTGCTGGTAGGTCTGCTCAAGACCTGATAGGTAATGTTGCGCGGAGACAATCCACTCATGCAAAGAAAAATTTGGATTGAACATCGGCCTGATCTCTGTCTCGCGCTGTTGAAGCCCAATGCGGTATAGAAAATGAGATAGTGTGTCTTGGGGGGAATCCTCAGAGCAAGGCACTTCCTCCTCTGCTTCAACATTGAAGGGGTCCAAAACGGAAAGTCAAAAGCGAAGATAGACGAGAGAGCACAACATCCAAACAAAGGGCAAATGGGGGAGCAAGTCATATTTATAGGACTCCCGAGGACAATGATGACATCAATTGACAGGCATCATGGGGCCGGCGTGCATCATGTAGTCGCCGTGATGATTACGCCACGTGTCAGCCGCCGTGGAACGGTCGCGCCACAACGCGAAACTGGTGCCGCCACACCAGAAAAGCACCACTATCGCGTTTTGGCGCGAAAACTTGTTGTTGTGTCATAACGCGATACGACCAGTCCGGAGTACTCAGGTGCGCCTCCTCGCGTTGTGCCGCGACGCCTTTTTGTCGTGCCACCCATGCATCATGTAGTTGCCGTGATGATTACGCCATGTGTCAGCCACCGTGGAACGGTCGTGCCACAACGCGAAATTGGTGTCGCCGCTCCACAAAAGCACCGCTATCGCATTTTGGCACGATAGCTTGTTGTCGCGTCATAACGTGATATGGCCAGTCCAGAGTACTCTAGTCCGCCTCCTCGCGTTGTGCCACGACATACCGTTATTGCTAGGGCAACCTGCTGGGGCGCTTCTTTCCTCGTCATGCCACACCGCGAATAGGCAGTGCCACTAATTTTGGCACCACCAATATCGCTTGAGTCCGGATGTGCCATGTGGCGCATAATCATTATGCTCGCATGCTTCCCGTCATACCTCGCAATGTCATGATTAATGCAGCCGCCTCTTCTCATTATACTTATTTCGCTAATATAAACACCCCCCCCCCTTTTTTTCTTATCGTTTTTTCCGAAGTGTCTCTAGTCACTCTGCCTTTTTACCCACATCCAGATTACCATATTTCCTCGCATTCTCCTCGTTCAGGTCATGGCCCGCGCAAAGCAAACAGCAAGGAAGGTTTATCCTGGCCAGTCTGGTCCGCAGGGCCAGGCTAGCTTGTCTACAGTGCAACCATCAACATCGCAGGTGATTCCGTCAAGACCATGCCGCAGTTATGGACAACAATGCGAAGAAGAAGATACGAGCAGAATAGGAGCGTTCTACTCGAACTTCGTAAGCTCCAAAAGCACATTTCATTGGCAATACCTAAACTGCCATTCCAAAGAGTTGTTCGCGAGATTTGCGAGCAACACAACCTGAATTTCCGGTGGTCTCGAAGTGCACTAGGGTGCTTGCACGAGGCCGCCGAGGATTTTTTTGTAGAGCTTTTCCAGGACAGCTACATTCTCTCGGCCCACGCCCATAGGACAACATTGATGCCGCGAGACATCAACACACTTTGCCTTCTCAGGTTCAGGTATGACAAAACAATACCGCTTGTCGGTATTTCAGAGCGAAAGATGGACAATATTCTTAGAATACCACCTATTGACAAGGTCAAAGTTCATGAAGTGTCTACACAAATGCATCGATACAGCACCCGTCTCAACACCGAGCGAGACACAACAGAAGACGATAGTGAGAGATTGGAGCAGTTACGCCTTGAGATAATGGAGGAACAAATGGCAGATGCCATCAACGACGCCAACGCTGATGATTTGTCATTGTTGTTTCCCTATTTCCATGTTGGCCTTCCTGTGTGGGGACACATTCTGTATTTTCCCTATCACCCCCACGAGATTGCAATTTTACAAAACCGGACGAGGGAACTCACTGACTCAATCATCAATTGCTTGCTTTGGTGCGTGCTATTCTTTTTTTCACAATAAATTCTTTTAATATATTCAATTTTGTATGACGCGAATTTCTTTACAGTTTTGTAGTTTCAAATTTTCCTTGGAATTTGCAAGATGATGTCGCCGTCCTTGACTCGAACCTCTCAGTCGTTTTGACGGCCGAGGATACATCTTTAGTGGAAGTAGTTGACTGGTTCCAGTCAGTGAACATGGAGACGGCAAAAGTTTTTGTTCTGGCTTATCATGAAGGGTACGCAATGTTTTCAATAGTGAAATTATTTTATCTTGAACTCTAATTTGTTGTGATGACATATGTTTTGCTTATGTTTATTTGTAACAGATCTCATTGCAGTCTTGTTCTCTTACACCTTGAACGAAACCGGTGCTACCTTGCTAATCCATCCCATGGATTTCATGGTGATGTACGTAGGTAAGAGGTTTTGTATTTTTTTCTACATCGCATAGAATTTTGTTAAAAGTCTCTTATGAAATTTAATTGTATTTTGCGCAGATCTGTTCGGAAGCTTGTGTCTGCTCTTGAAGCTTTAACGCAAGAGCAGATATATGAGAATCTTACGATTATTAGTTGCAAAGTCCCTAAGCAGGACGGTGCCTACTCTTGTGAATGGAGGGTCTTAATCAATGCAGAAATTTTGTTAGGGGTCATGCTTGATGGAAGTCGTGGAAGTGTAAGCATTTGACACTCGTTTACAGATTTGTATCTTAATAAGTTAGTAGCTATGTTAATAACATGATGTTCTTAACGCAGGTAAGAAATTTGGCAGATTATTCAAAGGCTGATGTTTCTTCGTTTAGAAACACAATGATTGAAAACTTGATCAATTGCACGATCATACGTCTAGACGGAGCACGTGATGCTTTTATCCCGCCAGCACCAAGGCCCATGCCTAGGCCTCTGCCGACAAGATACCCCGTGTCTACCACACCAACACAAGCACATATCAATATCTCCCCATATGCCTCCCCAACCCAAGCTCCCACCAGCTCTTGTCCTGAAGAAACAGCTCCAAAACCCTCAAACCCCCCACCCAGTACCTCTCCTGCTCATGAATCAGCTCCAGAGCCCCCAAACCCCCCACCCATCACCTCTCCTACTTATGAAGCAGCTCCAGAGCCCCCAAGCCACCACCTCTCCTCAACCTCAACCAACAGCTCCCACATCACCGCACGCACAAGATTAGAAAAAGATTATGAAATGTACTTTTGACAAATTGATTACAAGTAGTGGATCGAAATTTGACTTTTGTTTTGATTATGGTTCAAAGTTTACAAAATTTTGTGTACAGATTTTCAAAAAAATGGGAGAGTGAGGATCCAATGGTGTTTGGTAATGTAGAGAGCTGCCTTTGTCGAGTAATCTTTGAGAATAGTATTTGAATCATTGTGTACAGTTAGTTCACTATTTCAAGTCTGTCGCTGGTAATATGTGCACAAAGAGTCGTATTTTTTTGTCTGTGAGGTACCTGCAATGCAACGTACGCGATAAGACATTGGGATACATGAGCACGATAGAAACATCAACGTATAAAAGTAATACATGTAGCTTAGTACCTTTCGCATGTTACACTTGAAAACAAATTTTGAAGGCAAATTGAAATCGGACTCATTTAACAGATTCTCTCGAACCTGTCTTAAAGTGACATTTGATCTGACCACAACAACTGTAAGCAAATAATTTGAAAACCATATCTCGATGGACATCAAGAGATTAAAAGCATTGTCACTTAAATCTTGATCCATAGCTACCAACTGACCATTCACTCGATGCCACCTCATGTAGTAGAAAGAAACTATTAAATTATGTGATGCTATCATACACTTGCACACAACTGAGCGCTTGTCAACTTTGCACAAAATGCCTTCAGAATCACTGGCATCCCAATTATCATCCAAAAAATCAAGGCAAGTTTGGGATTTGCAAATGAACATGGTTTCTGTTTTTCTAACCTCCTCATCGTGGAAGAAATCTATAAAGATATGTAATGGCATAAATAGACTGACTCGTACTTGCATGCTTGCAATGTTTGGTCGCAAACACTTCAAAATTTCCTGATGAAGCTTGAGTTTAAAACACTCAGAGGTTTCTGAAGTTGGAACTGGCCACTTTGGGGAATCTTGTTGGGGAAAAGGGAAAGGTTTCAAAGTGCCGAATCCATGGACAGAGCAAGGGGAGTTGTAAAAGTAGTCGTAAAAGAAAACTCTCCTCTCTGCGAGAGCTCTTCTCGCACTAGTTCTGTACATAAGTTCTCCCACCGAAGCATGAAAAGCATCAAAAATACCAATTATGCACTCAACTGGTTGCCAGTCTTCTTTGTTAGAAGGATAAATATCTACAAAAACAAAACATAAGAGAATGGTCACAAGAAATAGTCAACAAAATAACTTGAAGGATCTTTAAAGACTTTTTAGCAATATAGTAATCACACAGTTTGGTCTATGAGCAGGAAACCCCAAAGGTGACTGTTGTAGTCGTAGTTCGGAGTGCATATATGCATGCTCAATGAGCACCTCTTTCACTGTCTTTCCCGTTTGAGACAAGAGAAAATCTTTCACACGTCCTTTGTAGCTGTTGATGAATTCATTTGACATCCGTTTTCTTCTTCTTGTTTGAAGCAGAACCCAACTACCAATGGTGACTGTGGTAGACATCCAGCGACCATGGTCTAAGTCAAAGCTATTGAATATTTCCACAGATTTAACATAGGCAGATGGTCGTCTTGGTCATCTTCCTTCCATCTCTGCTTCTATTAGCTGCGAAGTGACACTACGCAAAAACGATAAAAGAAAAGAGGCTCACTAGTTTACACAAGAAGTAGTACCTTGAAAAGTGTTCATCAAAAGGTGTGCCTCATTGAATGCGAGTTATGGCACATTCGGCGTTCGTCGCCCATGACAAGGGAATAATTTGCACAAATCGCATCGTATCTTCTTATTCAGATCTTTTTAACAGAAAAAACTCTTTTTTGAAAACGCAAAAAATTGAGATAAAAATCAAATAAATTGGAGCTACCGTTGTGGTGACTCAAACTCTATTGGTCGAACAGCATTCTCTCTCTAACGCCAAAAACTCCTTTTTTGAGTCCAAACTTTTCCTAATGATTCCAAGGAATCTACATGAGCTAAGAAGCTTTATCGATATGTGCGCATACTATAGACGCTTCATAGAAAAATTCTCTCAAATAGCAGGACCACTACATGACTTAACTAAGAAGAACGTTAAGTATGTATGAACTGCTAAGGAACAAAATGCTTTTGACAAACTCAAAGAAAAGCTTACCTCCCAACCAGTCTTCATGCTTCCGGATCTATCAAAGCCATTTGAGGTCCAATGTGATGCTTGTGGTGATTGCCTTGGAACAGTTTTGCTTCAAGAAGGGCATGTCATAACATATGAGAGCTGAAGGCTCAATACGGATGAGCGAGTCTTGGGCATTTATGAGAAAGAGCTTTTAGTTGTTCTACATGTCCTCAACACATTAAATCACTACTTATTGGGGACTCCATTTATTCTACAAACCGACCACCAAAGTCTCAAGTATTTCATGACGCAAACCAAGCTTTCCGACAAATAAATGAGGTGGAAAAATTTTCTTTCGCAATTTAATTTCCATATTACTCACATTGCTAGTAAGCACAATCAAGTGGCCGATGCAAATTCACGACGATCAAAAGTTAATGTGGTGTCTATAGCTACTCACAATTATCTATCCTATATGATAGATGAGTATGCTACTGACCCTAACTATACAGACATAATGTCAGCCCTAGCTTTAGGGAAGAAAGAGGAACCATTCACCTTGCAGGATGGTTATCTTCTCCACGGCAATAGGCTATGTGTTACCCATTCCCTTCGTGAGAAAGTTATGTATGAATCCCATGCTCCTCCCCATGCGGGACATAGAGGTATTCAACCTACTCTTTGAGAAGTAGAGACGTATTTCTATTGGCCTACCATGAAAGTGGACATATAAGAGTATGTTTCAAAATGCGTAGAATGCCAAAAGACCAAGTATGATAGAGGGAAGCAACCTGGATTACTCCAGCCATTGCCTATCCCAGATTCACCGTGGGAGATTATGTCCATGGATTTCATCTTTGGATTGCCCAATTCTATCCATGGGAATACAAGAATATGGACAATAGTCGACAGGTTTAGCAAGCAAGCACACTTTATTCCTGTCAAAAAGACTATTAAGGTACACCAAATAGCAACTCTCTTCATATCACATATTTTCAAACACCATGGATTACTAACATCCATCGTGTCAGATAGATATCCTAGAATGACCAGTAATTTCTAGAAGGTCTCTTTGAAATCTAGGAACAGGATTGAATTTCTCTTCGGCCTATCACCCATAATCGGATGGCCAAAGTAAGATAGCCAATCTTACAATACTCGATCTACTCAAGACTTATGTAGTCGTAGTAGATCAACGCTCACAATGGGAAAAGTACTTACCTCTTATAGAGTATGCATATAATAATACTGTACATACTTCTACGGGAAAAGCACCTTTTGAGATCATTGAGGGAAGACCTAAAAGTCCCTTGCTACTCAAAGTACATGGGAAGATCTTCGCTGCCGATGAGTATAGCCGTGACCTACAAGAATCTTTTCAAAAGATTAAGGAGGATATATCCATCTCTCAACAAAGGTAAAAAACTGCTGCTCACAAGCACAAAAGGGCCTCAACATTCAAAGAAAATGATTGGGTCTTACTTAAGTTTCCTAAGTCTTGATTAAGGCAAACGATGGGCAAAAATCCTACGGGCCATCAAAAGTATTATGCTAAGATAGCAAAAAGATACTATGGTCCTTTCCAAATCTTGAAACATATCAATGAGACGGCTTACCAACTCAAGTTGCCCAACCATTGGCTCATACACAATGCTTTTCATGTGAGCCTACTCAAGCTCTACAAAGGAGAGCCACCAAGTGAATCAAGAGAGAGGTAATCTCATAAAATCTAATGTCTAACTAACCCAAATGATTTTCTCATATTAAACTGATCATTTAATGTGGGAGAATAACCGGGAACAAGGGTTAAGATATAGACATGTGCTTATAGATCTATCTCAACACGTGGCCAATGATAAAGGGATCCAAATGAGAGATCGTCTATCAAAGAGCAAGGCTAACCAATGGAGCATAAGACCTTAGGGTTAGCTTCATTGAAGACCTCCTATAATTAGTGTAAAAGTCCTTTGACCTTAGGTAAGCTAGGACTGAGCTTGAGGTGGGAACCCGGCCCAAGCTTAAGGTGCTTGAGGTGTTTGTCGTGCTTGATGACAAAGGTGCTTGAGGTGAGCTTGAGATGCCTAATGACTGAGATGCTTAATGATTGAAATGCTTGAGGTGCTTGTGATGCTTGAGGTGCTAGGGTTGTACTTGAGGTGAGAACCCATTGAGGGGCTTAAGGGCCAAGCTTGTGGTGAGAACTAGGCCCAAGGTTGAGGGGCTTGAGGTGGCACAAAAGTCAAAGCTAATCCCTACAAGGAGGGGACGAGCCCTACAAGAGGGGGGATGAGAGAGAACACACACACACTCACACAAGGCATGCTTGGTACAAAGAAAGCAAAAGGGACACTTATCAAGTTCCTCCTCATGTTGCCCTCATGGTGTGCCTAAAGCCTATTGGTTGCCACCCAAGAGGTCCAATGATAAATTAGAAGATTAATTAATTATTTTTACATTTATCAAGTCCTCTCTCTCAAAGGGGAAAGGGGAACACTTGTCCCAAGGCTACCCTTGTTACTTGATTTACCTCCTGCTTGTGATTGGCTAGGCTTGGAGGGGTCCAATGAGCTTCAAGCATGAGCTACAAAGGGGGGTCGACCAAGCAAGCTAGGGGCTTTCTTAGGGGGTATACTCTCCCACACACACTAACACACACTCTCATTGTGTGAAGTGCAAAGTGCAAGAGCTCCCTCTCCTTCTCCAAGCAAGTAGAGAGGTTGAGAGCCTACACCAACACTCTTGGCTATGGAGTACAAATCCAACCAAGAGCCATGCTTCAATGCTTAAGCTTGCTATCTTCTCCATCTTCATTACTATGCTATCATGTATGCTAGCAAGAAGAGTGATGATAAGTGAGGAAATATTATGTATTCTTTCTCCTATGAAATGTTTCTTCTTCCTCTTCTCTACCCTCATTCCCTGCTAGCTCTCTCCACCTTCAAAGGTTTTTGATGTCTTGGGACTGAGGCTTGGGATAGTTAATGCTTTCCTCAAAGTTTATGTTATGCTCGTGATGCATGAAGCTTTCCATCGTCATTGCATCACCTAGGTCATAAGGAACACAAAGATTGTATTGTAACAAGTCTCTCTTGATGGGAGAAATCATAATACAAATGCCTATTGGAGGGGGGACCGGCTCCACTTAAATCCGGTCCTCAATTGTTGTCATGTTCTCTAAATTCTCTCTCTTGCAAAAGTATTGTTCATGCCAAGTTAACTAAATGCTAAATTTATGTTGCTACCATCAATTATGTTCACCCGCTATGCTCACAAAGTAATTTCTCAAATGTACTCTCATTAATTTGCGCTACTCTCAAGTTAATAGGCCAGTTCCATTACAAACGCAATGATCACTTGTGGCTATGACCTTGATGCAGAAACCCTTACTCCAAAACCCATCACAACAATGATAGTAGGAAGGCTGGGTAGGAAACCACCCATTGGAGAATGGGTTGATGTAATGGAATCCAATATAAAGAAAGGTTAGAAAGCTCATCAATATGTGAGTGTTGCATGGGTAATGACTACTAGAGATGACGTGCTGTCATTTGAAGCCTATGCATGGAAACCAGGTTTGATGGATTGGAAGTTTACACAACAAGCATTTAAATTTATGGATACTCTCAAAGATGTATTCAGTTATTGGGACAAATGATGGTAGGTGTATGTAGAGAGTGCTACTTTGCACGACGGAATCAAGGTAAGGAGGAGGATTTGGATTGCAACATGCCGAAGAAAGCAAAACCTAGCTTAATCACTCCTTGTCAAAAGATATGACTAATTGTATGGAAAGGTGACGTTCTAGGAAACAGATGGCATGGCTCATCACGCCTTAGCTAGACCATCATTGCCATGTTATCTACATTGAACATTTTTTGTAGGCCTCTAGAGAAACAAACATATGCTGACCAAAAAATACCAAAGTTTTTCCATGCAGAGAGGGACCATTTGACCCTTTTCCATGCCTCTAGAAGGCATGGAAAGCTCGGAACATTCACAAAAACAATGTCACTCTTCCCCTCTCTCTCGCTATTGCTCACCATGATGTTATGTATGTTAATGATTTCATTTGAAGTTAACGTTACTCCTTCATGTTTGTTTCTAATCTGGACCTCATGCCCCTATGTACGAGATTAAACATTCATTACATTCACAATATGCTTTGCAAATCGGACAGCAGCAATCTCTCCAAAGCCACCAACAAATTGGATAGCAACAACCTATCCAAAGTGACCAAATTGTTACATCGTTAAGTCATAAAGGTCCGTTATTGCATCCAAATTTCCATATGTATACATTTGCTTGGACTCCATACTAAACTACAAGGCAAGGCATGGCTTATAATTCTTAGAGAGAGACAGTGCCAACTCTCCACTATACTTTTGCATGGCACTTTTGTATGTCTTGCACTCTGTGGTTTATAGTTTGTGTTATTTTCTCATCTCATGATGAAAAGTTTAACTAGTCTCATGGTTTTTGTTGTAGCTTGTCAAAACATCATATATGGCATCACACACTCGAACAAGACACCTTCTCACCTATCGTGTAGTCTACTTTCATTTGTGCATTTTGATATCACTTGCTTTAAATTAGTTTATGCACATGTTTCTTCAATAGTACATATTTGCTGTTAAGATACAAATACGTTTGATAAGAGACATTTTTTTGCTACCTCTAATAATAATCTAACTTCCGCATTAGAAACATAAAATTCTATGACTCGGCCAACCAAGCATGACTATTTTGGCAAAATGCAGCATTCTTCCTTGCTCAAAGAGCGTCCAATGAGCACTACCTCAAAATTGTAGCTTGTGTATAGGGAGGTCTTTGATCTGATGCATACAACGCGTCTTTGTAACCACCCATACTATAGTACCTTGTACAATATTTATGACAAGTTGCAGCAGGAGAACTTAGAAAATTTGTTGTACTTAGAGCAAAAGTCCTCAATACTTTGGCAGTCCATACAAGATGCAACATGTAAGCCAGCCACAATGGGTAGTCGATTCCCATCCAACTTAATTTCTTCTAGCCAACAAGCATGGACCCCTGGTATGGCTAAAAAGGCCATCATTGGTTGTCAAGACAGTGGGTATTTCATGTTGGCAGTTCTGATAATCAACAAGAGGTCTTCTGTCAGTTCATCTGGTTGGGCGGGTCTTTGGCATGATTGGCTCATGCCACAGCGTTTTGCTTTTTATTCACAATTGGGGGTGAAATGTCATCTGTAGCACATGCATGGACTTCTGTATTTTTGCTTTTAGGGCGTGCGCCAATGGAGTTGAGATCAACTAGCATAAGTCTTGTGGTTCCTGGTTGGTGTTGATGCTACATGTCACAGATGGCTTCTATTGCCTGCAGTGTGGTCAGTCTTGCCATTACACTGGCTTCCAGATTGGCACGGTCATTTCATTTTCTCACCAGTGTGATACTCACCGATCTTTAACCGGAAGGGCCCTTGAAGTGAATCAGGTTGTGGGCCACGGTTTCGCTCACTGCCTCTAGCTGGACATTGATTAGGTGGTCCCCTCTTCACCGCAGCACCAGATGGAAAACTTCCTTGAGGCAGAAATAAGCTCACTCAGTAGGAGCATCTATGTGGACCAGGAGATCCTCTGCTCCCAATAGCAGCGATGATCTAAAAACCTGAAGAGATCACATAACAAGTCAATTTATTAGGGGGCCGGAATGTATTAGGGATTATAATCATGGTGGCAAGTTCTATTCGGGTATGCCCAAATTGTGATCCCGAAGTGGTTCCTAACTATGAGGCTTGAATAAATTGGCTACACCGCACTTCCCTAACACCTTAGGGTTTTGGTTTTTAGATGGCTGTACCACTTTGTGGAAACCTCTCAATTTAACGCGTATGTGCAGGAACAGCACGACCTCCCAAGAAGGTGCTTTTCAAACGTGCACCTGTTTCAAGCTCCAAAAATAATGTTTAGTCGTCGGCTTGCCCACATGCCAACCTGGAAAATCGTACTATTGAGCCATAGGAAGTCATTCTATGATAAAGTTCTTGCAGGTCAAAGACCACTACAAAATTGTCATTCAGCCTCTTGCCAAGCTTCCTCCAAGCCTAGCACTTGCATGGCACTTTTCAATTGGGCTGCCCTTTCCTGTAGTCCAGCATCCACATAAATGTTCGACAATATTATGTAAGCCGCGGCATAGTCAGGATGCAACTTAACTGCATGATCGAAGGCTTGTTCTGCAATCTCTACATTGCCATGCATGCGACACACACACAATAAACATAACCAGAACGTCAGATCGCCTTCCATAGGCATTCTCATTAGCATGTACTCTAGCCCCTTGAAGTTGCCTGCTCGCCCAAATAAGTCTATCATACAGTTGTAATGTTTCAAATCCGAAACAATGAAATCTTTCTGGCTTATTAAGTTGAAGACATCGAGACCTTCTGCTATAAGGCCAGCATGGCTGCATGCGGTTAGCACCGAGGAAAATGTGATTTCATTTGGCTGGATCCCAACCAGCTGCATTTTCTCAAAAAGTTCCACACTTGACGAGCACTCTCCTTTTCCTGCATGGCCTGCGATCGATGCAGACCATGATACTACATCTGGAGCCAAAAGCCCAACAAAACTTGCTTCCGCATTTTTCGTACCTCCACAAATCCCATAACTGTGAACCAATGTAGATACTACAGAGGGATCTTGATGATACCCTACGGACTCGATATGAAAGTGTATCTGCTTACAAGCTTCCAAGCTCCCAGTTTCGCAGCAAGCCTGCAAAACGCAGATCAATGTAATGTCATCAAAAGGGACATGCTCCTTAAGCATAATCCAAAACAAGCTGAGTGCTTCGTCTCCCAACCTTTGCTCGACATATACGGTCAGCATAGCATTCCATGTTACAACATTGCGCTGACTTAGGACGCTGAATGCATCTTCTGCATCTGAAATGGCTCCACATTTACCATACATGCTGATGAGCGTAGTCCCAACATAAACATTGGATGCATAGCCGAACTTGCGAGCATCCGCATGCAATGCTTGCCCAATGTCTAAAGAAACAATCTTGATTGCCTGTCCTTCAACAAAGTACGCTGATTCGTTCTCTGCGAGGATGCCACATGCTTGGATTGAAAACACAAAAACTCGATCGTCGGGTGCGCTACCTTCCACCTGCATCTGGCAGAATAACTGTAGAGCCTTCTCTGCCATCCCATGCTCAACGTAAGCTGTGAGCATAGCAGTCCATGCTATGATGTCACGGTGGAGCATTTTGTCGAACACGCCCTCTACTTCGACAATGTCACCAAATTTAGAATACATGTTCAGGAGGGCAGTGGCCACAAAAGCATCTGACATATGACCCTTTCTCTTGACAAAATGATGAAGCTCCTTGCCCTCTTGGGTGGTAGATATGCTTCCACTAGTCTTGAAATGGCTGGCGAACGTACGCTGGTGTGCCTGGATGCCTTCTATTTGCATATGACCGTGCAACATGAGTGTCTCTCCTCTACGGCCATGGTACCGGTATGAACATATCAGGGAAGGCCGACGGAAAACATCACCATGGCGTTGCCTCTTGGCGTCTACACAGCACTGCACGAGTGTCGTGAAGTAGTGGTCCACAGGTAAACCAGTAGGATGAGGCCAATGTAGAGCATAGACATTGTACGCACGGGTCAGCAATTTCTGCTGGATGAAGCGGATGGTCATGTACATGCGGTTGGGCAGGGCATCAGCGGCTTGATCCACATGCCCAAGATCCTACAGATACTCATTCTGGCGACCATGAATATGTCCCAAGAAAGAGGAGGAGAAAAAGCGTGTTTCTTCCGCTGCTGTTGAAGCCTAAGGGTACCATAATCATCATCTGGTACATGTGTGCCGCGGCCCTTGGCACTACGGTTTTGGATATGAAGGTTAGTTCAAAAACGTGTAATGTGTTTCTGCTTACCTCAAGGTATGTTTGTTTGTTTTCGGAGTCGGGTAGGGAACGCTTGGTCGCTCCCCTCATACACCAAAAAGTATACAAGAAGAACCACCGGGATTATGCACCCAGAAACCGAAGGCAGACGCATTTGTCACTAGTTTCCTCTGGACTACGAGAGGCCAGAATTATCTACACTCTTAGGGCCATGACTAATCCCTTGAGAGACCCATTTCGCCAACTTGATTTGGGCGTGACAGTGACCAAGTACCTCTATTCAGAGGACCTCAAGGTATGTGTCATGTGTGAAACATTGAAATGATCATCAAGCACATAAATATCGCAGTGTTTTAATGAATTGGATAAGCCAATTGGAATCTCTGTCGTTGCCTACACCAATCAAGCTAATGTCCTTCTCCGCAATCTTTGTCTGATCTCCATGTGAGAATAGCTCAAGGTCCTTTACTAGTACACATGCACTGTTTTAATGAATTGGATAAGCCAATTGGAATATTTGCCTTTGCCTACACCAATCAAGTTAATGTCGTTCTCCACAAACTTTGTATGATCTCCATGTGACAATAACTCAAGGTCCCTTACTAGTACACATGCATGCAACATGTCTAGATAATGTGCTCTAAGCCATTCCTGTTTGAATCCATGGTGGTAGTGCCATATATGCTCTTCTATAACACATTGTGATAGTACTTGATACTATTGAAATTTCACCCTAATTTCTAGAGTCCACACTATCACTCTTGTCCCCTACTAACGCAGAGACAAAGTATTATAAATGTCACACCTAGCTCAAGGTCTCCCACCCAATCACTTTCCTTTAACAAGAGTTTGTGAGCTCTCTATCATTTCCCCTTAAACATATAGTGCTTCTCATAGTTAGCATGATGATCCCCCAAATGTCCTCTTCCATATGTGTATCCAATGTGTGTTCCCTCTTTTTATAGGTGTAGGAGAGGCCGACTAGTTGTGGATAACATAAATCATCATTTTCCTAGTCAAACTGGGTAGGTGTGATTATAGATACCTCTTTGGATTCACACGAAAATGCATGGTGCTTCATATGGGCTAGATGCCCTAGCTTGGCAAGCATGGCCTATCAACTACACATTGATGGATTTATTCAATTATTCTTTGATTTTGAATTACAAGAATTGGGAAAATGGAAAAAGTAAGCTAGTAAGGCTTGAAAACCGTATATGATTATCATAATAGATGCTAGGATTTTCTTTATTGATGGTGAATGAGTCTTTACAATGAGAAAAAAGGGTGTAAACATGAGCGGGCCACTTACTAGCAAGTGACGGCATGTGATGCCCATCAAAGGCCATTGTAGTCAAGCCATAGCTATCAAGACCAAAAAAATGCAAACCCTTCTTAATGTATGCTTAATGAGAAAACGTAAGAATCTTTTCAATCCTTTCCTATTTAATACGCATACCAAGAAAGTGACTAGCTTCTCCCAAATCTTTCATAGAGAATTTTTTACTCAACATCTACTTCAAATTGGCAATCCCATGAGGCAATAAGTGTGTCATATATAGGCACAATATGCAAGATTGTTATCTTGACCACAAGAAAAAAAAATCTCATCAAAATCAAGTGTCTTTCTATTGTGGAAATCCCTTAGCAAATCATTTAGCCTTGAGCTTAGGCACAACATCTCCAAATGTACTCTTTAGCTTGTAAACCCATTTTCAAGGTAAAGCTTTCTTTTTAGTGGGAAATTCACCAAGTCCCAAGAATCATTGTTCACAATCAAGTCATAACTCAGATTGCATAGCTTGCTCCCACTTAAACTTGTCATCCATTTGCATTGCTTCTTAGTAGCAAGTTAGTTCAATCCAATCAATCAAGCTAACCTAATTAACACCTGGCTAAAATCTCTCAAGTGGATGTGAGGCTCTCATAAAACATCTCAATGCCTGACTCTTTGTTTTTGTTGGTTCATGACCATTGCTAGTGGAATGCACATTGTAGAGCATGGACATTGTACGCATGGGTCAGCAATTTCTGCTAGATGAAGCGGACAGTCATGTACATGCGGTTGGGGAGGGCATCAACGGCTTGATCCACATGCCCAAGATCCTTTAAATACTCATTCTGGCAAGGCGTCGAAACGCCCTGCCCTATGTTGTACCGAAGTCCACCTCCCCGCCATATTTTACCATGTAGTAGCACCCATGCGTCTCTGGCACGCGTGTATCCTCGTCCTCTGTACCAAGGGAGGCACACTCTAAAATAGAGGACTCTGTTCCTCGCCACTACCAAAACAAGCGAAGCCACAAGATCCCTTCCCGCTTCGTCTCTCCCGGTGCTCGCTGCCTTGAGATGAGCGTTGGCACGCACCGCTAGAGGAAGTGCATTGATGGTGTTCTGGCGAAGCAAGAGTGGAATGGAGTGGCGTGGGACCCTGTGATGCCATGGGAGTGGGACCCTGAGATGCCATGGGAGTGGGACCCTATGATGAAAGGGGAGTAGGACGATAAGAAGGGGCCGTAGCCTGAGGTGCTGACGATGCGAGGCTCTGGATGTAAGGAGTCCCTCCGTGACTCCCCTATGGTGTGGGCTGCAAAGAAAGACCGTAGGTCGCAAGCTGTTGCGGAGTGTAACGACCAAAAAATCCCTTTGTCGAACGGAGGTACTGGTCTCGTAAAGAGAGAGCCTGCTGTTGCTACAGGTCTAGATCTACGACCGGTGGAGGAACCTGAGTAGAGTAGGTGTAGGATGGCCATGCCTGCAAATAACAAAAATAAACCTATGACACTCATGGTTTAGGGTTAACTAGCTAGAAATAATCTTTATTTCTTGCTTGTGCTCACTGTCTCAAGACTCGGGTCCACTGGAGGCGATGTCCACCCCGAGTGGGAGCCCACCTGGATGTGAACCAACCAAAAGAAGAGCGAGATGGCTGCTCCCCTCCAGGTAGTCTCTCGTCTGACATTCACATTACAAAGAGCAATATGAGATTTAGCTTTTCCCCTACTCACTCATCTATAAATACGTACACAAATATAATACACACAAGCACGTAGATACATATATATACTAGTAGACCTAAGTAGAGGTTAGTAGTGCCAAAGTTCAAGTGGCACCTCTTTAGATATCATCACAGTCTCAACCGTGGTAAAACCAAAGGTACGTTGCGGTAATCCATGCATGAGTGGATCAATGACCGCAACGCCACGATGAAAAAGAGACTATACCCAAGGGGAAGTGTCTAACCTTTGGGTGCTATGCTCCCGTACTTAGTGCCTACATACATGCATTAAAAAATACATATGTACACACAAATATATATACAATTACGTAAATGTAGCCATCGCTTTTAGAGATAAAGAGATATGGTTGTAAATGTAGCCATCGTTTTGTGTTGTGCACAGTGTGAGAGTGCTCTTGCTTCTGTGGAGTGCTATGAAGAAGAGCTTCTTTATTGTGTGGCTTGTGTGGCATCTCTTCACAATAGCTCCTTGTTAGAGGGATTACTTTGCACATTGCATGCCTGCCTCCATTTTGAGGTACGGTACCGTTGAAAGCTGTTCAACCTAATGGTTATTCCGTGGTGGGGAGAAAGAGAGAGGAAGCGAGAGAGAGAAAGATAGAGAAGCTAGGAGAAGAGAGTAGAAAGTAATTTTTGAATTCCATCGGCTTCACGTAAAGAAGGTCTTTTTCATAGCACTCTACAGAAGCAAAAGCATACCCACATTGTGCACACCACAAAATGGTTGGTTCGCCTACAACCACTGCTCTTTATCTCCCACTTTTCTTTCTCTCTCTCTCTCTCTCTCTCTCTCTCTCTCTCTCTCTCTCTCTCTCTCTCTCTCTCTCTCTCTTTCTCTCTCTCTCTCTCTCTCTCTCTCTCTCTCTCTCTCTCTATTTCTCTCTTTTTCTCTATCTCCCTATCTCCCTCTCTCCCTCTCTCTCTCTCTCTCTCCGAATCCCGGGTGTCAGCATTGCAAGCAACACCTTCGTTTTTACCTCTCTGCAAAAAAAACCTCTCTCTCTCTCTCTCTCTCTCTCTCTCTCTCTCTCTCTCTATATATATATATATATATATATATATATATATATATATATATATATATATATATATATATATATATATATATATATATATATATATATAGAGAGAGGAATATGTTTAGCAATAGTACAATCTTTTGGGAGGTTGTTCTCATTCTCGCTCTTTATCTAGTTCTATCTCTCTATCTAAGGGGTCCTTGTCAAGAAATTGGTAAATAGATTCTAGGTCAACAATATTTGAAAAACAATTTTTTATTGTAAGGTGTGGTTACCTCCGTCTTGTTATCTCTCTCTCTCGCTCTCTCTCTCTCTCTCTCTCTCTCTCTCTCTCTCTCTCTCTCTCTCTCTCTCGCATTAAAAGAAGTCCAATAATATTTGAACCTCACTCAAGTGAAGTACTTAACGTAGGTATGGACAAAAAAATCGTTGAAAATCTTGTACTACACCGGTTTGGGCATGCCTCATAAAGGTAGAACAGTTGGCGGATTCTCTTGAGCGCATGGTAGCAATGAAGGCACCGCATGTAGATGCGATGGGCTACAAGTACAAAAAAACTAGCATGGTACACCATAAACGCCCTGCGCACAAGCCCCACACAGTTACCTATTACACTACGAAATCCCATCTTACTTGCGCACACAGCTGGTTATTCTCGTACGCACACACACTTGAGGGTGGTGCTGCTCGAGTCTCTTATACACAAGCTACACACACACGCACACACACACACAATCGCACACCTATTGCAACAGGCAACCCCATCACACATTCGGCCAGTGATCACCCAGAATCACAAGCTTTAGCATATTTTGGTGGCGACATTGGCGGTACTACGCAAATGGTAATCAAATTTTTTTTTGACATTTTTTCTATCTTTGGTGGTTGATGGACATATCCGTAGACTCTGTGGTCAATTGAACGTGATGACTTTGTTTTGCATAAACATGTCGTACAAGGGTTGTACATGTTGGGTAGTCATAATAGCATAAGAGAGAAGGAAAACGCTACCTTTAAAAAAAACCTGGAGTATATGTATACAAATTGATGCATAATCTAGAACACGGTATAATAAGAAGTAATTATTCTAGAAACATACATCTATTGTACCTGGGTTTTTTTAATTTAGTATGGATAATTTTGAGATGGACTTGACGATTAGAGATACACATCGTATATCTTACTTGAATGAATTTTTTAGACATAAAAGTGAACCCTGTTTGATTGAAAATTAGATAATGGTGAACATCCGCTTAGGAATTGGCCTCTTGTATGTTTTTTTTTTGGCATCCGTACATCAGTTAACAGACAAAGTGCAGTTTCAACATAAAACGTATGAATGACAACCTCGGGCTTTCAGGTAGACTTCCTGTCTAGTGAGAAATAGGTTTATAAAACAAAGTCACTTTTGAATACTAAATTGGTCTTGAAAGAGTGAAAAGGGATTGTTTTACACTTCAAGGATTGAACTAAGTACTTGTAACGGAAGTTTTTTTGGAAAGGATATGCTCATTCGTATACTTTTTGTGGAAGAGGTTTCCAAATGGTTTCTTTAATTAAAAAAACAAAATCCTCTTGTGAGGCTCCTCAGAGAGGAGGACATATTTATTTTGAAAAACGGATCCAATTACAAACAAAACTTTGCCAAAATTTTGACAAAAGAGAAAAAAAAATTCTAGGTTTCTACTCCATGTCGTGCCCTCAATGGAAAGATTGTGCTTCCTAAAGCACCATGGATGCTAGCCAAAGAAGAATTAGACAAAGTGAAGGGTACCATTTCTTCTATTCGCACACCAACAGGATACATGAGGCCGCTAAAGGGAGCTTTCACAAAAGCAAAGAAGGCTGGAAGCATTCAATTGTATGGGTTGAAGTCCCATGATTGGCACAAGATGCTTCAGGTTATGTCCCTCTCCCTATTCTATCTATAGTTTGTGTGCATGACTTTCTCTCACTTTCCCTTCTCCTAATTTACATTGTAGTTCATTTTGTCAGTGAGTATGTGTATATGTCGGGACAAGAAAGTCAGGATGCTATTTTCAAACTTGGAGAGCTAGTAAGGTACAAGACTCCACTCAACTACACTTTTTTTATGTACACAATAATCTCAACTGACACTTACTGTATCCTTGTGTGTTTTCTTGCAGATTTGTGAGCTCCAAGGAAATTGAAATAGATGCTATCCATGTTGCTCAAACACTTGCACCAGAAACTGTGTGTGCCATTGAGGATGCATTTCCTTGATGGGTCCTTCTTAGTCAAATCCACCTCTTGGTTCACATGGTGGAGGAGATTGCTATATGTGGAGTAGTGCACGCATGATGAATGTTCTTCTTAGAGAGATTATCAAAGACTCTCAAAGATTTTGTGTGGCTTCGGTCTCAACCAGAGGCATGTATGGCCGAAGGGTGGATTGTGCAAGAGGCATTTGTTTACATCACAGAGTTGATCCTTCAATGCCTCGCATATGGTCAGATGAGGAAGATGCAATGACTTCACACTTGCCAAGTGGAAAGGGAAAACTACTTAACATGGATATGAATCTATCCCGAGTGGTCAATAACTTTTGTATCTCAATGCAAAGGTTATGACCAAGTGGGTGGACTTGTGGAAAGTGGCAAAGGCAAGGCGTTTGCAAGATAGATAACCATGGAAACAAGCACATGGAGGAAGGAGGGCACCCCCAATGACTAGACACCTTGCATGTTTCCTAGATCTCATTAGTGTGGAGTAGATTCATGTGAGAATGACTGAAGCAAAAGCGCACGGAGAATACATCACCAACAAAGAATGGGAGTATGCACAAGGCTGCGTACCAAAGGCTAGGTAGAGTACTCATATACCTGAACCATAATGTAATTTTTTTGTTTGATTTTGTCTTTGTATTTGATAAAATCTATTTTCCTATTTTGTAGTGCCTTTCCTTTCACTCTATGTGGTCAAAGGGTCGTCACTTTCGTACGCGCCACATTGACACCACCATGGATTGTGGCATCATGGGAAACTTTGACACAGATGGTGATGAGGCCACGTACTGTGGAACTATTGAAAGGATACTAAAGGTTAATTTTAGAACCTTTCATACTTTCATCTTCTAGTGCAAGTGGTTTGCAAATTTATCTAGACTCCATGAGAATGGCCTCTACATGGTGGACTCTAGTGTGCATCACAAAAGGAGGTATGAAAATTTAGTTTTACGCGCAATTTTGAGCAGGTGAGTGACAACCTTTTTTATTCTTATTTACTTGTAACATTAATTATACCAATGTTACTTACTTTGAGCTTCTCTTCTATAGGTCATCTATACCCGAGCAATCCACCAACCAAAACTTTGGTTCTTAATTCTTGTAACACCTGGGGGAGAACCATTTTTTCCACTAATGAAGTGGATACCATCTTCGACCCTCTTCCACCTCCTACTTTGGATGAGGTGTAGATAGAGGAGAGGGAGGTAGATGAATCAAGTCCGCGGTGGCGGCAAGGCTTAGCAAGGATGATTGTCATGATGATGAAGATGATGAGATGGAGGATGACGAATACGTTCTGTGGCCTCTTCGTGCACGTGTGGAAGTACTGGTTGTACAACTGGCTCATGATTGCCACTCTTGGGTTGGCAATGTCTTCAAAGGTGTAATTCCCCTTCTTCTCATTGTACACCTTGACCTCATCCCTTCTTTTTGTTACACTATCCCCCTCGTTGGAGAGTTCTAGTGCATCTGCTACAACCCGATCAGTGATTATTATGTCTGTTTCTGGCCTGCCTTGTAGATCTGTTACTTTGGCCACTCCATCCTCTTTAATGCTTGTCACAAACTCCCAGACTCTCTTGATGTCCACCCCTGCCAGTATTGCTTCAAAGTAGTTGTGGAGATCAATCTTCTCCAAGTATCCGGCCATCTTGCTTCGTACGAACTCATTGAGTTCTCTTGACAGCATTGGTAGCTCGATAACATTGCCTTCAGTGTCTTTGAACACTCCTTGGTAGATCTTTAGGTTGTTGGACTCTAACAGATCTTCTTGTATCCATGTGTTGGTGGGCTTTAGTGTTCCTTCTGGAATGACGAAGGGTTCCATTTATTCCAGGTAATCCTTGATGGTCATTCTTTTCTTCTTTGCCGGTGACTTCGCGGCTGCCATAGATCCTGTTGCACTCAGTAGTCCGAAGTTAGCGTTTTTTTCCATATTAGCTACGAAACTGAGTTTTACTGATCCAAATGACTTGAAAATTGAAAATAAAGCTTAAAAGGAACTTGTGAAGCTGTGCATGTGCTCACAGTGCAAATCTGGCCCAAAATTTTCATCTAGACATCCTACGCGTAGGATATCTTTTTCATCAGAATTGGTTCATACTTGACATGTTGGTAGTGTATGGCTCATGGAACATGGCTATATGCTTGGATTTGGATTTGGATATCAAAAAGTGGATTTTTTGGTTTATTCAGGATTTAGGTCACAATTTGGGTAGAAAGTCCATCATAGGTAGCAATTGATGTCCAAATGGGTTGAAAATTGGTATATGGGCTTATTGCACCATGGTATTGGCTCCTATGATGTCACTCTTTGCACAGAAGGCTAAATTTATGCTGAAGACATCCTACGCGTAGGATGTCTTTTTCATCAAAATGACATGAAATTTGTTCTGTGGGTAGTCCTTGGCCTATGGAACATGGCCATGTTCTTGGATTTGGATTTGGTCAAGGATTGATGCTTGTAAGGGCCTGTGTGGTGTTTTTGGGCTCAAAAAGTGTATCTTGAAGGTGTTGGGGGTCAAAAATGATTAGAATGGCTTCAAACTTGATATACGAGCTCCTGATGATGAGGTGATTGGATCTGGAATGATCAAACATCCCCTCAGGTCAAAAAAGTCAAATAGACATCCTACGCGTAGGATGTCTATTTCATCATTCTTTGCTTCTGACCATACAGATTGGTTGTTGATGTGTTGGTGAATGTGTTGTGCAAGTTTCATGGGATTTGGACAAGATTTGGTAGGTCTATGGCCCATTATTGCCTCTATGCCCTAACTTTGCGTTTTTTCATGTGTATGAGGTCAATTTTGGTCCAAAGGTGATGAGACTTGGTGGATAGCTTATAAATGTCATTCAAAAAATGTGCATGATGAAAAATGTTGGAGTTTGTGCCCAGAAGTTCCCTTGAGACATCCTACGCGTAGAATGTCTCCTGGTGATTTTTTTATGGATGGTGCTCCCAGTGCTTGCCCTTAGTCCCCCTGAGTCCCTTTTGAGCCTAATTTCAACAAAAAAGTCAAATGGATAGAGAATAACTCCCTGTGTGGACTTCAGAGCCTCCAAGCCGTTTTCTGACTTTTGGAGTGCTTTTTGGCTATGAAATTTCTTGATGTTGGTCGCCATAGCTTCCCGATCCCTTGGGGATCCTTGCCGTATGGTTTTTGTCGACTTTGGCTTCACCGAAGCTTCATTTGGCAATTTGACGCTCTAGAAGCACCCGTGGTTGTGTTTACATACCTTCGATGATTTGTGGTGGTATACCCTCATAGGACTTGGTTGTTGATGGTCTAGGAAGGCCGCTCGTGAAGTTTGGTGGCAAACGGACTTGCGGTTTGGCCGCAAGAGCAATTTGACGCTTTGTGTGTCTAATGTCGTTTCTGAAGTTTAGTGCAACCTCGGGTCACTTTTTGGTCATGCGGGTCACATAGACTTGTCAAGCTTGTCGAGATGCTCCTATCCATGAATTTTGGTAGCATTTGGTCGCCGTTTCTCCGATTTCCCATTTGGTGGCTTCTTGCGGGTTTCTGGGAATTAGTGTTTTTCCCATTGGTTTTCTACTACCTTTGGACATCCAGGACTGGTCTCCTAGGCTAGGGTAAGCTGGCGATGAAGTCTTGTTGCTTTCGGGTTAGCCATTAGGCCGCCGTCTCTACTTGTAGGTCACTACCGCCCGCTTTGTGTGTGACCCCTACGCTAGTTTTCGCGACATAACGACAAACATGCGCGAAAAGCTCAAGGTGGTGAGTCTACCTCTCATGTCTAGAGCTCGTCGGGTAGTCATGCACGTCGTAGAAGCTGCTGGAAGGCCGGTCCGCTCTAGGTGGGAGAAGCTCTCTCCACAAAGTCAATAGTGAGAATGAGCTAAAAATGAGGTGAAAATTTCTTATAATGGAGGTCCCCGAACCACTTTTCATGAAATTTGACATGTGCTCCTATCTTCTTGCGAGATGCGGTTTAGGCTCAAAAATTTCTTGATTTGGACTCCATTTGCTCTGTTTATCAGAAATTTGGTATTTCGGTCAAAACCTGGTCAAAACACGCTTTCCGCTCCAGTTTCATAATTGCACCCCCACTGTACCATAGGTTGTCCTATAGTCACTGATCGTCCCCATATTTTTTGTTTTTCATTACAATCGTTTTTCACTTGCTTTTTATATTTTTGAAGTTTTTCTGTCGAAAATTAGCAAAATTAAAAGGAAAATAGCAAATCAAACCCAGAAAATCCCCAAAAATCATAATAAATCACAAACATCACCGCAAAACATTTTTTTTTTCCGAGAAAAAGATCCTTCTATTAGTTAATGAAAACTGCCCATAGGGCTACATCCATCTCTGCTAGAGAGGGCTACAACAAGCATGATGGGGAGACTCGCCCAATGAAAAAACAACATATATACAATGGGGCTAAATCAAAAGATGGGAGGAGGGAAGAGACACATAGGTGGACAGTAGTGCCATCTGAGCACCCCCTGGACCATGGTGTAGAAAGTCCCAGGGCGCCAAAGTCGAAGGAAAGCCTCGCGGCGCTCCCGCATGCGGTCGGAGCTGCCCTGTAGTCCCTCAAGCTGTCCTCTGAGAGTATGGATCAGCTCTAGCCAAAAGTCACGAACAGTCTCTGCTGGTGGCACAGGGCAAGCCTCAAAGATGCGGAAACAACGGGCCCGCCAGATGAACCAGAGAGCTAGGCCGCTGATGAGCTCCCAACACTCCTCTCTCTCACTGCACCACTCCTTTGGAATAAGGTCTGTAGCAGGCTGGAGTGTAGGTCGCCCCCCCTGTATCACTATCATCCTACTGGTGGAAGATAGCTCAAACTGTAGTGCCGGGCCCGTGAGGGTGGACCAAGCCGCTGCCCCCCAAGTGTACTGTCAAGCCGTGGAGAGGGCAAGCATCAGCCGAAGAACTCGTAGCCGCAACTGCTGGGCCGAGGGACAGTCCCAAAGACAGTGTCGCTGACTCTCCACCAACTGGTCATAGGCTGTACATGCGGCCGAGAGACCACAATGCACAAGCCAGCTCCCTACTGCTGTGGCTCTGTGTGCAACCAACCACTGGAACAAAGTGACGCGCCTCGGCTGTCTGGAGTCCCACAGCCTCTGCCAAAAAGCTGCCAAGAACTCATCTGTGAGACCCTCCTCCTGCCAATGCCGTGCTGCAGCGGAGCGGGCCTCTCTCTGCGCTGCAAGTATATGACGTCCAAGCCGAACAGTGTACTGAAAGAAAGGGACTCCTGGGCGGTCTGCAGAAGAGAAGGGATCCCTCCAAAGCCACTCACCAGGATCCCACTGTACTCGTGCCAGTGGACAACACTCCCAAGCCCATAGCCTCCAGTGTCCTGTCTCGAGAGCTGTTGGGTCAGGGTCTATGAATCAAGTCCTCCCATAGATTCCCACAACTCGAATCCTCTAGAAACAGCACTCTGCTACCTGCGGGGCCTCTACTGTAACTCGCTGTAATCGTCCCCCACCCTAAATCTCGAAGAACAGGGCTGGGACAGTCTCTGAACAAGCCCTGACTGAGATGAGAACCTCCAGTCGTGTGAAGGCTCCCATCCATCGGGGTGCTACTGGCTCGAGAGGCGTGAGCCACTCAGCTAGAACTGACTTTGAGATGTCCTGACACATGCTCTGAGCCCCTCTCATGCCCTGTAGCTGGACACCCTGCACCTCCTCTGACAAACCTGTGAACTCTAGCTAGTCACCTAGAGAGCGCGCTGGACCTGATGCCATGGGACCCCAAGAAACATGAGGCCTACTCCCAACCAAGTGGCCTCTCTGAGTGCTAACCATGGGGTTCCAGACGAGGGGCTGTCGTAGGCGCTCCTCCGTGCATGTCGACTGTCTCTGCTCTAGGCCACGCCGTAAGAGCTCCCAAGAGCGAAGCAAACTCACAGCGAATCGGTCCTCCAGTCTCCTGCTCAAACCAACTCGGCGCAACTTTGTAAAGATCCATCTGGTCGAAGGTTGCCAAGGGCCTCCTGACTGAGGCACCCTGGCATGAATCCTCTGCAGCAAGAACTCTTTCCAGGGCTCCTCGCCTGGAAGAAGTCCTCTGACGATGAACTTCCCAAGAAGGGCTCTGCTGTGCTGTGCTGGATCAATGATCCCAAGCCCTCCCTGAGAACAAGGGAGTGTGATGACCGACCAAGCCACCTTGGCTCGGGCAACCTGAGTGTCGCGACCTGACCAAAGGAAGTTCATGATCAGCCTCTCTACCTGGCTGATACAAGAACTCGAGAAGATCCAGCAAGAAGTGATGTACCACATAGTTGCCAACAACGCCTGGTTGGCAACTACTACTCTACCAGCCAGCGAAAGTCGTGCTGAGCTCCAGTGTAACAGCTTTCTCCTGATGGACAGGAGAAGAGGAGAAATCTGCTGCTCGGGGGACAAATCCAAACCAACCTGACAACCCAAGTATCGAACTGCAGTCCCTGGAGGAATCCACCTGAAACCTTCTCCTGGCATCCACTCTGGCATAGGAGCACTGCCAACCGAGAAAGCCACTGTCTTTCTCCAGTTGATCAGTGCGCCTGATGCACAGCAGAAGGTCTCTAGAGCCTGCCCACACCTATGTAAATTGGCCTCCTTGCCCTCTAAGTACAAGGCTGAGTCGTCGGCAAACTCAGCGTCTAGAAGCTCATCTCCCCGTATAGGGAGTGTTAAGCCCCTCAAACCAACCTGCTGTGACACCAAAAATTTGCTCATCGCCTCCGCATAGAACAGAAAGAGAAAGGGGGCAAGAGGACAACCCTGTCTGACCGATCGTGTGAGCATGAAGCGCTCACCTCTACCTCCTGCCAAAAGCACTTGATTGTGAGCCTGTCTGTACAAAGCTGACACCCCTCTGATCCAAGCATCTGAAAAGCCCATCCTGCAAAGCGTGCCCTCCAGAAAGTCCCAGTCAACTCTGTCGTATGCCTTCTTAAAATCGAGAAGAAGAATCACAAGGTCCTCCCCACGGAGACGTGCCAGGGAAGAAGCCTCCCAGAAAGTGAAGATGTTGTCAAGGATACTGCGCTCCTTGACAAAATCTGTCTGAGTCCCATGTATAAGGCTCTCCAAAAGTGGCTGAATCCTCAAACTCAGAGCCTTGGCAAGAATTTTGTAGGCTGAGTTGAGGATGGTGATGGGGCGCCATTGTCGAATCTCATCCAAGGAGCCACCCTCCTTTGGAATGAGGTAAATCAGACCCTCACTCATGCTATCCGGCATCACTCCTGTGTGCAGAATGTACTGAAAGGCACTACAAAGATCTAGGCCAAGCAAGTCCCAGTACTCCACGAAGAAGCTGGGAGTCAGCCCATCCTCACCTGGAGAGCTACCGCGAGGAAGGGCCCTAAGAGCCGTGTGCAGCTCCTCAAGCTGAAGAGGCATCTCCAGCCTCTGGCGCATCTCCTCAGTCACAAGACAAGGCATCTGCGCCCAGACCTGCTCCCTGCATGCATCCTGTCTCTCTGACTGGGGCTCAGCCGACAGTAGCTCACGGTAAAAGTCTGTAGCAACTGCACGCATATCCTCAGGCTCAAAAGCAACTGACCCATCGGGTCTCCTCAGTTGATTGACCTTGGCATGCGAGTGCCGAGGTCCTACTGTCTCAAAAAAAGCACCTGTCACTCTGTCACCTACTTGAGTCCACTGACATGCCTGTCGGTGAAAGGCAAACTCATGGCGCCTCTCCTCTGTGCAAGTAAGCTCCTGTCAAGCCTGCTGTAACTGCTCCTCCAACCATGGACTGTCTGGATGCTTCTCCTGCATCCTGTGTAGTGAAGTAATTCCTCGTCTGAGACGCTGCTCCACCTCTCTCGCTGCAGCCCGTCGAGCCAAAGACTCCTGGAGAAAAAAGTGGCTAAGCTGAGCTAGGCCTAAGGCCACTCTGTCTGCTAGTAGAGCCTGGCTGTCCATGCCCTCTGTCCAAAAAGCCTCTACCCTCTCTCTGAGTGCTGTGTCCAACAAGAACCGCTCTGGGATGCAAAGCATCGTGCTCCCACTCCTCTGCCTGTCTACCACTGTGAGGATCACTGGTGCATGGTCCGAGAAGGATGTCCCTGCTAGGATGCCCATTGATCCCCCCAAGTCACTCAAGTGGTCACTAGTGTAGAAGCGATCTATCCGCGATAGATTCACTCCTCCCACTCTGTGGTCTGATCTAGAGAAGGCAAGACTCTCTGGAGGCCTCACAAAGCCAGAATGCTGCCATGTATCCGAGACCCTCAAAGTCATACACAACCTCTCCCAAGCTGCTAGCTCGACTCCATGCACAGTAGCATGGCTACCTCCGATCCTGACAGAGGGGTCCTCCAGCATGTTGAAGTCCCCTCCTACACACAAATGGTCAACCTGTGGCAAAGACTCAACAATCTGTGACCAAAACTCTGCACGAGCACTCGCCACATTGGGCGCATAAATGTTCAGGAATCCCACAAGGCCACCCTGAACCTGCACAGTAATCCACTGAGCCCTGCCTGGCACAATAATCCCTCTGCCCACAATGGCCTGCTGCAATGAGTCCGCAATAGTCATACATACCCCACCCTGGATGCCTCCAGGTCCAAAAGCAGCTGACCAAAAGGTATCATAACGTCCACGCAAAATCTGACCACATCGCCGAATGCGGCTCTCAGACAAATGGTGCTCTTGAAGCATAAGGAGATCAATCTCTCCTCCCACAAGGCAACGCTGAAGCTCCTGACGCAATCGGCCCCGCTGTTGCTGAAACTGGGGCCCACCTAATCCCTGCACGTTCCATGAGACGATCCTCATGGGGAGCGAGAGAGAACAGATGCTGCCACAACAGCAAGACGGGCTATCTTCGAGGCAGGCTTGGATGGGGAGTAATCCGTATCCGAGCGTCCTCTAGATAGGCGAGCCTGTAGTGAGTGCCTGGCCCAAGCCCAAGTAGAGCGAGCTGTGCGTAAAGCAACCTCCTCTGTCCAGGAGTCCTCATGTATGTATACATAGCAAGGCAAACACTGTGTATCAGCAAAAAAATACACCACAATGTGCCTACATCCTACTGATTCTGGGGGTGTCACCGCAAACTTGGCCAGTGGCCACAAAGTCTGCAGCAGATCTGTAACTCCAAGTTCTCCCATGTGGTGAGAGAACTCGAGAACCTGTGTATGCAACTATCCCACCACTGAGTCGAGGGACCACTCTGTCTCGGTCCTACCACAGAGGGGAAAGGAGAAACCAACTGCTGATTCCAAGGCCTCTGTCCCCCTAGCGGCGAGGAACAGAGCGTGGACCTTGAAGCAGGCTGCCTCGTGGTCTGCTATGGAATCGCCGAGAAAGCGAGTGAATCCGTAATTGAAGAAGTCCTAGCGGCGTCGAAGGTCAATGCTCGTCAGACCACGAGGGATAGCTGCAAGGGAAGATGTCTGAATCTGTAAAGGGGGCCGCAAGAAGGGCTGGCCCTCTCTCGCTAGGCAACTCGTGGCAAAAGCGCTGCCAAGAGATCTCCTAGCCCCCGGCGAGGGACCAATCTCCTGAGTCGACTGTGGTACTGAAGCAGGAGGAGGGGGAGAAGGAGCTGGGGGGGGCGGAGGAGAAGAGAATCTGGGCGGGGCGACAGAGACAGGGGGGCGAGGTGAGGAGTGGGTAGGAGCAAAGGGCGGGGGAGGGGATGAGGAGGAAGAGGGAAAATCTGAAGGTGGGGGGGCTGGCGAGGGTGAAGCGAAAGAGGAGGCTGGCGTAGGGGGCTCTTCCTGCTCAAGAGGACCAAAGCGGTTCCCCGTGGGAACCCATTGCTGTTGAGTAGGCATCTGAGGGCCACTCTTAGTGCCAGGCTGTCGCTGTGGCCCCTGGCGCCGACGGCCACGGGCCTGCTGCCACCCCTCCTCCGCTGGAGCCCCAGGCTCGGAGGGTGGCTCAGAATTTGTGCACCATGTCGCTGGCTGAGGCTGCGGCCCAGCCTTGGCAGGCTGGGGCTGAGGCTGAGGTGCAGGTCGAGGCCTCCTCCGTGGACAGGCCTTCGCTAGGTGGCCCATCTGTCTGCAAATGAAGCACTGGTTCGGGAGACCCGAGTACTCCACACTCTGCCTAAACCAACCCCCACTCACCCGAGGCAGAAGGATGACCTTCAGGAGCGTGTGGGTATCTCTCACCAAAAATCGAAATGAAGGGATGCCAGCCGCCTTGGCAGCTACTGATGCTGCCGTACGAGGTGTCTCCAGAACAGTCCCGATGGCGGAGCCAATCCTGGAGAGCAGTGGAAGGTACTCCCTCCGTAAACCCGGAAAGCAGACTGAGATGGGGATGTCTGCCTCCTCTACTAGCACATCCGAAGTCGGGTCAAAACCGTGTCGCCACTGTCGAAAGTGGGCGCGTGATGCTCGGATAGCCAGTGGACTCATAGCTATGACCTTGGAGGCCATCTCGGAAGTCTCGAACTCAATCTGGTAGTACCCCCATCCGAGGATCTGGACATCCAAAATCTTGCCCACCTCTGCAAGAAGGTGGGCCTGGAGAAGGTCTCGCAGCTCTCCTCTGCTAGGACGGGTGCCGAGAACCTTGCAGATGACAGAAGTCGCCTGCAAGCGCTCTACCTCTGCAGCAAGGCTCGCTTGCTCTATCGGCGAAAGAGCAAGTCGAATGGTGGGCTCAGCGGGGTTGGGCGAGGGGGCTTCAGGCGAGTCCCTCTGTGGCGGAGCTGGAGCCTCCATCTTTGTCTACTGTTGAGTCAAAGAAGCGGACGGAGAAGAACAATCTGCAGCCGAGAACGCCGAACACTTGCCCGAAGAAAAGGTGTTGCAGAGCCAGGCGCAGAAAACCCTTCGGAGATAATGCGGACAAAAAAGGGGGGGGATGGAGGGAAGGAGAAGGAGGCGAGCACTGGTACAGAAGGCTACCGGGGGGGGGGGGCGGGCGGGAGAAACAGCCAAGGAGTGGGGGGGGCAACGGGAGGGCTAGGGGGGGAGGGCGGCGGGTAGCAGGGGGCAGGAGGTGGCGGGCTGGGCAGGGTGGGGGAAACAGCGCGAAGGCGGGAGGAGGGAGGGGGTGCATCGTGAGGGCGAGGGAGGGGGGGGGGGGGGGGGGGGGGGGGGGGGGGGGGGGGGGGGCAGCGTGGGGGTGGCTGAGGGTTGCGCGAGGGTTAGAAGGAGAAGGGGGGTGAGGGGGAGCGATGGCGCAAGGGGGGGGGGGGGGGGGGGGGGGGGGAGCGTGCAACAACAGCGAGCTTTTCCACTTTGTTTCTTCAAGAAGTCCTTTGCTTCCATGGAGAGCGTGCAAGATCCACCGCAAAACATTATATACACTCTCATGCAATTTTTATGGCTAGATTTCTCCGTTTTACCAATATTTTGCTCGAAAAATGGCTATTTCTACTTATATACACACACCTAGAGGCTTGATTTGGCTTTTGCCCCCATATGCCTAGAGATACATGCTGTATAAGGGCATATGTACTTGGGTTACTCCAGAAAATTTCGCAATCAAACAACAACCCTTAAAATAGTCGAAAATCATGCCCTTTTTGGCTCTTTCTGTTATTGGTTCCGCACTTGAGAATGCCTACTCCCCTCCTAGCCGGAGTCCTCCCAGACGACAAGGTATTGCCTCGGAGTATGTGCCGTGTATAGGTTGAAAAGTTATGCTAATGGCTGGCCGATTAATGTGGCCGTATTTTATGCATACTCGGTCAATGCATAGAAAAATTAATGCTGTGCAAGAGAAGGGAATAAGCAAGATGCTTATTGGCATTCGCCGTCGAAGTTTCCTGTTTTCTTTGCAAGTAACAGCTGTAACTCTACTGCTCTCTGTTTAATTGTCTTTTTTGCAAAAGAAAATTGCTTCGCCGACACTGTTGATAGAGCCGTAACTGTTTCTAAGGAGAGAATTGGCTGGGCGGGAATGGCTATGGGCCGTATTGCCTTTGCTTTCCATTGGTATTTTGTTCCTGCCGGTTTCTGTAGATGTTTTGGCACTTCCTTGTTTGCCCCTGGTTTTTTGTTGATTGGCATCCACATAAGTCGGTTTTCCTTTTTCAAATGCAGTTGTCTGCCTTCCATTGTTGCTTGTATTGAAGGGAGTTCCTTTTGCTTTTGTTTTGGTATCCAAATGCGGGTGACATTTGGGTTATGGTTAAGCATTTTCTTTGGGATCCATATCTGTTTTATGCCCTTGGTTTTTGGTGGAACCATCTGCTTCATTGGAATTCTTTCGTTGCATTGTTGTTTGTCTGCCATGTCATTTCTATCCTTCCGCATCCATACTTGTTTACCTGGTTTTGGTAACCTAGATCTTTGCATTGTGGCGTGTGACTTCGTATGTTTGTAATTAGCATGTTTGGCCTTTAAATGATTGTTGGTCTCGGGTATCATGTTGTTCTTTGATCGCATTTTTGCTTTTGTTTTTCTTTTAGTGATTGTTTGGCTTGCAGTTGATCATCCATACTTGTTCCCCTGGTTTTGGTAACCTAGATCTTTGCATTGTGGCGGGTGACTTCGTATGTTTGTAATTAGCATGTTTGGCCTTTAAATGATTGTTGATCTCGGGTATCATGTTGTTCTTTGATGGCATTTTTGCTTTTGTTTTTTTTTTTAGTGATTGTCTGGCTTGCAGTTGATCATTCTGGTATTGCTGAGCAAAGGCTATCATCTGTTGTTCATGTGCATGCTGAATTTTGACTGCCTTTGCATTCCAATCTATCTGTACATTGTACTCTTTTTGCCAAGGTTGCCCCAACATCATTGGGTGTTGTGTGCTTTCATCCGCCACCACATAGAATTTTTGTGGGTAAATATATTGATGTATCTGTACATGCAATATAGTCCATCCCAATGTTTTCAACGGGTGTGATGTGCTACTTTCCAGCACTTGAGGAGTAGGATGAAGTTGACCTGTGAATTTGAGTTGTTGGTATAATCCGTAAGAGATCAAATTTACTTGAGCTCCCATATCAAGTAATGATGTCGATTCAACTTGATTGCTGCCCGCTTTGACCGCAATTAGTGGCTCCACTGTGTCTTCATCCAACTTCGTCAGTCGAATGGCATTGATTCTCAATGGTGGTCCACTTTGTTGTTGTTGTCGCAGAAGTCTTCTTTTTGCAATGCGTTCTTTTGCTTCTCTTGAGCTTCTTCTTGTACTCGTTGTTTTTCCTTCATTCTTTGTTTTCCTTTATGAATTTGTTGGAGCATCTCCTGTGTGAGTGATAGATGATATCTCTTTAGTCGACATCCACTAATCCAGTTTGGCATTTCTTCACCTGCTAATGTAGCAAGCTTGACAGCTCCACTTTGTGATAGATCACTAATCACAAATGGTCCCATCCCTCACTTTTTAAGTTTCTTGGCATGTTGCTTCAAAGTATAAACAAGTACGTAATCACCTGTTTTGAACTCTTTAGTGCGCACATGTTTGCCAAAAAATTCTTTTTGTCTTCTCTTTTTTGCATAGATTGAAGCTACAACTCGTAATCGGAGTTCATCTAGCTTTTCAAGATCATCAATTCGTGAAGAGAGCTCATGCCCTATCCATTCTAAACTTTTTGCTACTCGTAGAGTTGGAATCAAAAACTCTATGGGTAGTATAACATTTAGGTCAAACACCATGTTGTATGGTGTTGTTCCTACATTAGGAAAAGTTTGGACTAAAAAATGGGCTTTGTAAGAATTGTTGATGTGGCATAGCTTTCAAAAAGTGGGGATTGGTAAATTTTTTGCAAATAAGATCCAAACTTGTCGGAGGTTGGATATTTAGAATCTACTCTTCAAATGCTATCTATTGATATATAGCATGCATGTATCAGACATTGCCTTCATGTAGATCTAGAAAAAGTTGACTTTAGATTACCGTAATGGTAACAAAACCTGGCTGATTGAAAAAAAATGGCATAACTTTCATAGAAGTCATCCAAACTTTTCGGACCTTGGCTCTTTAGAATCCATTTTTCAAGAACTTTCCAATGATAGGTCATATCATGGGGTTCTAAACAATATTTAGAGGGGTCTACCGGGTTGCTTTCTTTTGTACAACTTTGATAATGTGGCACTCTTAAAAGGCCCGAAAATGAGTTCAAAATTTTCCTAATGTTGATGTTTTGTAAGCTACCCTGTATGCCCATAGTGTTGAGTGTAGCTGCTGATCCCAATCTGTTCTCGATTCTGACACTTTTTTAGTGAGAACTGTGCATAGTGTTTTATTTGTGGCCTCAGCTTGTTCATTGGCTTGTGGATAGTATGGTGTAGATTTCCTATGTATGACCATGAATTCCTCTAGCAGATATTCAATGACTTCATTGAGAAAGTGTGTTCCACGATCACTGACAATTTCTATTGGTAACCCGTATCGTACGAAAACATTCTCATATAAAAATTGTGCAGTGGTGCGTGCATCAGCTTTTTGTGTTGCCTTGGCTTCGACCCATTTTGTGAGATAGTCCGTAGCCACAATGATATATTGGGTATGGGTGCAATATGCAGGGGGTGATATAGGTCCCACAAAATCAATGCCCCATTTTGCAAATTCTCTTGCTCCCATCATTGGCATCTCATCTTTTTTTATTGGCACCTTGGTGCACTAACAGGCGTCACAACGCTTTACCAACTCTTCAGCATCCATGTGCAATGTAGGCCACCAAATTCCTGCGGTTAAGAAAATTTTTTCCGTCTTATCGCCCGAAAAATGGCCTCCACTTATTCCGCTATGTGCATGTTCTAGAATCAACAGGTATTCGCTTTCACTTGCACATATTTTAAGTTGATTGTTCTTTCCTCGCTTATAGAGTTGGTGCCCAATTAACTGGAAGTCACGAGCTTCCAGCTCTATAGCTTTTTTCCGTGCTCTTGTGATGTTCTTAGGGAACGTCCTGGTGGTTAAGAAGTCAATGATATATTGACTCCATGCAGGTGCTATGTTTACCTGAAACAAAGTCGAGTAATCCACTGGTCGTTTGGCACTACATATAGTACAATTGGTAACATACGAATGCGTGTCCGCATACATAGTTGGCCAATAAACCCCTAACTATTTCAGTCTCTGGTGTGTTTTCACTGTTGAACAATGAAATGCACAATCCTGGACATGTGCCTCTTCAAGGTAGCACTCGAATTCTTTCGGATTTATACACAATCGTAGGATGAGGCTCGATCCAAAATGATACAGCCGTCCTACTATCAACTGGAAGTTTTTTGTTTGTCGAATTGTTTGTTGTTTGGATCTGTATTCCGTATTATCAAACCCACTTCCAAAGGAAAGAATGCTAACAATTTCCTGAAACCATTTGGGTAACATTTCAATATTGAAAAGATAAGCATATGGTATGTCATCATCTACTCCTTTAGGAGCTTCCCCGTTGTGTATCCTTGAAAGATGATCTGCTCGTAAATGTGTTTTGTCCTTCTTGACCACCACTGTGAAGTCAAATTCTAGTAATAGAATAAACGAGCATACAATTCGCCCTGTATTGCAAGGTTTATTTACCAGATACAAAAGAGCTTGATGATCTGTGAAGAATACAAATTTGTTTGTAAGCAAATAATGCCGAAACTTCTTTATAGCATAAATCATTCCTAACCCTTCCTGCTTGGTGGTTGTGTAGTTCTTTTCCACACTATGTAGCTGTCGCTCGCATAGCAAACCGGAAAATCCATTGTTCTGTCTCCAGGTTGAGCCAGAATACTTATAATGGCATATGTTGAAGCATCAATGTGAACATGGAATATGTTTTCCCAATCTGGTGCCTTCAATACAGGTGCTGATATAAGGTTTTCCTTCAGCTTTTGGAATGAAGTTTCACACTCCTCGGTCCAATCGAAATTGACTAGCAACCGATACAGAGGTTGTGCGATAACCGCATACATGTATATGAATCTTTGATCATATCCACAGTGTCCCATGAAAGATTGCACTTGTTTCGCATTGGTAAGCCTGGGTAGGTCTACAATGACTTTGACTTTGTCTAGGTCAGTGGTTATGCCATTTCTTGAGACAATGTGTCCTAAGATGCGGCCTTGCTTAACCATGAGTACACATTTTTTCGAGTTAAAACAGATTCGATATGTCCTGCATTTTTCAAAGACCTTTTGCAAATGGTCAATATGCTCCTCTCGTAGAAGAGAGTGTACACAAAGATCATCCATGTAAATTTTTAAGAATATTCTTAGGTATTCCTTGAATGTGTGCGTCATAACCTTTGGAAAGTGGCTGGGGCATTAGTTAAGCCAGACGACATAACTCGTAACGCATAAATTCCCCATTCTGTGGCAAATGATCTTTTGTGTTGATCCTCCCTTGCTATTTCCAGTTGGTTGTATCCTGAAAACCCACCCAGAAAGGAATAAGCCCATTTCCCGGCCACCGGCTCAAGTACATGTTTTGTGATTGGCAAGGGATAATTATCCCTTATGGTGGCTTTATTTACCTTTTTGAGGTTTACACACACTCGCAGTTTTCCATTATTTTTGGGAACTACCACAATGGGTGACACCCAATCTGTATGCTCGATTTCATAGATGAATTCAGTTTCCATCAGTTTATCAATCTCCTCTTTGATTCGTTTAACAAATGTGTCATTATATGTATAAGGACGTTGTTTGCTAGGTTTTGCATCCGATTTCAAAGGAATTGTATGTTGGCATATCAATGGATCAACTCCCTTGAGGTCTTTATAGGACCAAGCAAATACATCTTTATTCTTCTTGAGAAGTTGTGTTAGCCGTTCTTCCTCTTCAGGCTCTAAATCGTTAGCTCTATAGACCGGCTGAGGCTTTTCACCTGGTTCTGCAAGGTCTATATTTTTTGCATTTTCTGGCCCATCGAAAGATTCTTGGTTTGTTCTTTCCGTGACTGGTGGTGTCATGATGATTTTTTTGTCGTGGATAGTAAATTTTCGATAGTGTGATGGTACATTCATGTTTCCCTTTTCTGACTCCCCTTTACCAACACTATCTTCTTCAGTAGTCCATATCTCACGTAAAGACAGTTTGAGTTCTTGGTATTTCTGTTTATGCTCCAATTTGGTCCACACTCTTGGTCTTTTGTTGTTTCCTTTTTTGAATTTTGAGATTTTTGTGATTTTGTTTCGGTTTTAGCTTTTCGTACCTCTTTTATTTCCTCTCGCATTCTTTCTTTTCGATCTTTTGAGAATCTTCTTGATATGTGATATTTTACACAATCCTATGCTTTCACAAGCATCAAATAGTGAGTTTTACCTTTTATCCTGGGCATCACGTTCTCTCTCACTTTGTTTCCAGCTCGTTTCCTCCTATAGCATTCCTGGCGTCTAGGGTGTTGATTAACAAAATAATAAAACTTGATATTCTTGGTTTCATTTCCACACTTGTTAGAAGCTGGACACACCCCACGGCATCTAACTATTCGGAAGATTATTCTTTTTGTAATTATTCATTCATTGAGGAAAACCTGATTTTTCACCTTGTAATTATTGGGACTTACAAAAGTTTCCAGATTGTATCCCAGTTTTGATAGTTAGATTGAGTAGATGGTTGATTTTGGAACTTCAGGGTTTGAGAAATTGTAAGGTATATATACCACTTTTTGACCTTAATGAAAAAACCTTTTGTCATTTTAAAAACAAGTTTTGAAGTCTGTGAGTGAGCGTACTATGTACGAGAGAGAGAGAGAGAGAGCGAGAGAGAGAGAGAGAGAGAGAGAGAGAGAGAGAGAGTGAGCTTCATCTTGACGCTACATGTGCTCCGGTGGTCGGAATTGAGTGCGAAGAAGTGCGTGTTGCCCCCGATGAGAGCTACGCACCGATACCTACATTGTGCGTGTACGGTCTGGTTTTGTGAGCTCCTTTTACGAGCTTCATCGGGTGTTTGGGTGAGCATACGTTGTCCGATTTTGCATTGCAGCATATCCACGAGTTCACATTGAGTAGAACTACACGTTAGGCACTTTAGATTTTGGAAACGAAGACCTGCAGATTTTGGCCAGACATCCTATGTGTTTCTGCGCCAGGTGTTTTGGGTCGGGATTTTGGTTCATATACCTTAGGGAGAGCAACCTAGTGGTATTAGTAGGGTCTCCTTCAAGTTCTATGGTGTTTCGAGATTGTTTGATGGGTGTTCGGCTCTAGAAAGCGTTGTAGGAAGTTTCCTCTTATGCACTCTTGAAGGCTATGACTTAGACAATTGGTAGAGACCTCTGTAGAAATTAGTTAGGAGTCGGTCGAGTGTAGGTTGACACCTTATGCTTGCTTTTACGTGCCTGCGGGTTGAGCTTTGTCCTTAGCTGACATTACATGTTAGGTGAGTTCTCGCTGTGTTGATGTCCGTCGCGGCAAATCCGTCCAACATTGGCGCCGTCGCCGGGGACGAAAACCTTAGGTAGGTGATCGAGACTAATCCTTGAGGATTGGGATTTTTGACTTTCCAAGAGTCTCGCTTTACATTTAGATGGGATCAAAGGGTGGAGGGCTCTCTAGGTCTTAGAGGGAGTCTAGGAAGCGTGTGTCTGGCCTAGATCCTTCAACTTAGGTAGATTAGGTAGACCAAGATAGTTTTAGGTAGTAGTCAAGTCCTAGAGTAGGAGTTGGAGTGGTAGAAGCGGTAAGAGGGGAACTTGAGAGTCTGGAGAGGCCAAAAAGAAACCAAAAACACCTTTATCATCATTTCACATGATAAGTAGGAGTAGAGTAAGTAGGGCATCCTGATTCAGGACCTATAGCATTTGATGCATGTACAGTTGCTTGGTAAAGTCATTACAAGTTTGTAAAAGACGCAAAGGTGTGTTTGAAAGCCTAATTGAAGTCCAAAAGTTACTGTGAGTGTTTCTGATAGATCTACAGAGCATCAGGAGCATTCCTGTCAGAAATTTTTTTAGTTTTAAGCCAGGAGACATCCTACGCATCGGATGTCTATAGGCTAATCTGGGAGGAATTTTGGGATTTTGAGTTGACTAGTGTGTTCAGAAGGTAGGGTTTACCCTAATTTCAACTGGAATGTGGAAATTTGGCCATATCTTGACAGGATAAGGCCAGATAGACTGAAATTGCCACACATCCTACCCAAATAGTGCCAAAACATTATTTTGAGACCAAAACCATAAGATGGTTGCATGAGCATGTCTTGCATGATATATTGAGTAACTGAAGGGGGTTTCACCTCATTTGGGTGAGAAAATTGGGTTCAAAGCGGACTTTAGCACTTTTGACTGAAAAAGGCAAGAACAGCTGAAATTTGGGACTTTTGACATCCAAACCAAAATCTAAGCATACCACTGGGTTACTGACATCAAGGGGAAGATGTGGGACAAGTCTGGGGTCAAACAGTCCAAAAAGACATCCTACGCGTAGGATATCTAAAGAGTGATTTTGAACTCCAAACTAAATTTTGAGTTTACCAAAGTGATCAGAAACTCAAGGTGAGCCTGGGCTTTGAGTTTGAAGCCATTCTGATGAAAAAGACATCCTACGCGTAGGATGTTTAAAGCAAGAAATTGAAGCCAGACTTTCACAGTGAGCATAGCCAGGTGTTGTATAGCCTAAGGCAAGCCTCCTAGTCAATTTTGGTCCAATTTGGAGTTGATTAGACTGATCAATATCAGCAACAGGCTGTCGCAACAGATTTCTGACTCATTGACCAGCTAATAGGAGTCCAAATCAAAAAGTAAAAACAACTGTAGGCTCGGAACAGCAAGGGGAAACCACAGTGCAAAAATCCAGGCATAACACAGCAAGAGACATCCTACACGTAGGATGTCTATTGGGACATACTACAAAGAAAATTTGACCTGGCATAGACAGTGAGATTCTATTTGGCTTAAGGGTTCCAAAACTTCTTTCAGAAGTGAATTTGGACCTTGTTTGCCCATTTGACGAAGCAAAGACTAAATTCAAACTTTTTCACGTAAATTGACCAACACCTGAGGGTAGTACAATTTCAGATTAGCAGAACTAATCCAGAACATCAACAGTGTATAAAAAACAGTAGTGGTTGAGATTAACTCTCCAGCTATACCAATCATTACTAAGATAACCTCTAGTAGATAAATTCTTTGATTCAATTTCCGAAATTAAAACGCTTGTGTACAGGTATATTCAGCAACAAATCAAGAAGTTGTGCAGAAACTGACCCTTTGCCACGTGAGTGGTTGGATTTGTGATAAATTGCATTGAAAAGTTTGATGAATTTAAGATCAAGAAGATACATTGTTAGAGACCAGAAGGTGGCAGGTGACCAAGGTAGCTTAGTGTCCACCGAAGAGAGTGTAACTCAGGCAAGGCTAGATCCGCTAGCACTAATTATTGAGGAAGGTAGCGATACTGACACTTCGTCAGACAAATCTTTCTTCATGATGGGTAGTCAACAGCCAAGAGTTTTCACCTATGATGGACCTATGCGAGGAGGAAGCACCTCCCAAAATCCTTTGAATAATTCCAAGCTCACTGTGATCTTCTTAGAGGGAGCAAATTCGAGAGGAGCCCTAGTCTATTCTGACTATCGAGGCCGCAAGTGCATTTGTATCGTGGGAATCTACAAACATGAGAGTGAGGGTATGGTCTCTTACTTTCGCAGCAAAGAACCATACGTAAATGAATTAAGCAAAGACAAGGTTCTTTACTTATTCTCTTATGAAACTGCTATGGGGAAGGGTATAGTTTTTGTTGATAGATACTGGCGAGAACACCAACGTATTCTCCCACGGGAGGTTGAGAGGGCAACAGGTCCAGGAGCATCAGTATATGCCCCTGAGGAAGTGCCAAGAGCCACCTACACCCCAAGCAAGTCAACAAATCCTTTTTCAGATGAGTATGACGCAACCTCACATTCCACCCAACCACAAGCATTCAACAGCCAATACCAACCGGCAAACCAGCCATCATTGCAGGCATGGCTTCGACAGAGTGCAACAATGGAACCAGACTAAAACCGAGATGGTTATCAAGTCGCACGAGGGCTAAGGGATTTGCAAGAATCGCCACTCTATTCAAGGTATCAGGCAGAGGGTAAGCCAAAGACTCAAGGGTCGACAGAGCCTGGAGGACCACTCATAGAACGAGCTTGAAGGGAAGAACCACCTCCAACGAGAACCGTTAGAAATTATGGCTTAGGAGCACCATTGGGAGAGGAACCAGCCTATTATAGAAGGCCTGAGGAGGTATATCGATTAGGGCAGGGAGATCCAATGATGAGGTTTGTAGACCATTGAAGAATTAGACCTTCTCAAGCGCAAAAATGGGTAAACAAGAAATACACAGGAAGCAGAGAACCAAGAGATCATGTAGCAGCCTTTGTGCTTGTAATTTATAGAGCCGAAGAGGTGTTAGATTTTCCTACCCAATTTGCAGGGTTTGGACTAACCCTAGAGGATGATACTGCCACTTGGTTTGACTCTGTAGAGCGTAGAGACTTTGAGTCGATGGAGGAAGTGTTTGACGAGTTTATCGAGGAATTCTCTCAAAGGGGAATAGCTCATAATACCATCTCACAGATCCATAAATTCAAACAGAAAGATGGAGAATCTGTACGAAAGACAGCCCTAAGACTAAAAGGATATGTTAAGTTCTATCATGTTGAAGAAGTGCCAACTCAGTCTAGACTTATGCTGATATTCATCCAAGGACTAAAGAATGCAGATCTCCAAAAAGACTTACACATGAAGAGGAGCACGACGTTGAATGAGTTGACCAAGGAGGCTCTTTACCTTGTGAACAATTGTGCGGTCTACAAAGAAGGGGAGTTCAAGGACCTTGATGACGATTCGTCTTCACAACAAAGTGGAAGCAAGTCTTCTAAGACAGCACCGAAAGGAGAAGTAGCGGTAAACCAGGAGTAGCTTGTAGATGAAGTGCTAAAAAATATCAACGTGTACCCCAAACCCCAGGCTAAACAGCCCAAGTGGTGTGCTATTGAACAAAAATGGACAAACCATGGGACCGCAGAATGTTATTATAACAAGGGATATGTGAGAGAGAGACCTTACGCTCCCAAGCTCCAGTAGCTTCCCCTCAAGTTCCACCGATGCCTAGATATCAAGCAGGCAACTTACCAAGACCTGTAGGTGTAGAAAGACCACAACCGGTGTTGGGGCAACAACCACCTCTACCAGGATTATGACCAATTGGTATAAGATACACACCAACAGTAACTGAATCAGAGGATAATGATTTGGTGCTTATGCATGCATATTATGAAGATCCCAATGGATATGCGGTAAACCCTATCTATTATCCACCGAAAGAACCCTCGACACCTGAACCATGGAGCATGATAGGAAACACAAGACCACCAACTACTGCACTAGCAGAAGGAGAAGGAAGATATAGCTTAGATGAATGAACACTGATCTTCATAGCCAATGGAGGCATGGGCGGACGGAGACATGCTTACCAACAAAGAGGAGCTCAAGGAGCACCTCAACAACCCAAGGGACCCTGCTATAAGTGTGTTGGAGACCATTGGCTGAGAGACTGTCCTCATGATGAAATCATTAGAGTCAATGCGTATTGCCCAGAATGTGCAATTACTCATTTGATTCCCAATTGTCCCAAAAACCCGAGCAAAGGAGCAAAAACCAACTTGAACATGTTAGAAATAGTACCTTCCAGTGGAGGATCGGAAAATGAAACAATCATACCTATTCAGGCGCGGTAACACGAGCCCAAGCTCAAAGAAGGACGAACTAACCCATAGTTGAAGAGCCAAAAACCGATGCCCAAAGTTCAGAAACGAGAAATTAGAGAAGCACTTGGAAAGCTAGAAAGGCGCGTAGGTAAGCCAGGAAGGAACAAGAGCAAACAGCCCTATCTGAGGAGTTGAAACATACAAAGGACAGATTGGAGCGGTTAGAGGATCTAGCTAGCTTAAGCTCACACACCACAGCAACCATAGCACCCAAGGAAATAGCAGAGCCCAAAAGTGCAGGATTAGGAGGATCTGTACTGGCAGACAAGGTAAATGAGCAGTTGGATGCGCTTCTAAAAGCTTATGAAGCTCGACTTAAAAAGAACCAAACCCAGGAGCAAAGGTGGATGACTTATCCATATGCAGAAATAGAAAAACAGAGGTTGGATATGTGTAAAAAGATGATCGAGACGGCTCAATCATTGATGGAAGACCCGCTGGGTAAACCTGCAAATTGGCGTGAGACACCATCTCCAACCCCTATCCAACCAACTTTAGAGAAACATGTGGAAACAAAGGAAAGACTCACTAATGCCTATGAGTTCATAGGAGAGCCTATCATAGTGCCAAATACCACTGATGGGACAAGTGACGGGTTCCAGCCTAAAATATTGGCAGAAATGGGTAAGGACTGTAACGGTCTAGACGATCTGTGGAAGCAAATCCGTGAGGCCAATGAGGCTAATAGGATGAGTAACCACTTGAATAGCACGAGAAAAGAAAAGAATGTAACCGTACCTCCTATTGAAGAATTTGAGGCAAGGTCGCAATTTGAACTTTGAGATACATTCACAAGGGGGAGACCAAGGATCAATTAGTTCGGGGCACAGCCAACCAGACTCGTTCAGAACTTTACCCTCTTACCTAGGAGAGTACGAAGCCAAGTCGGAAGTGAGAGAAATCCCATCTCAAAGACTTTCTTCTAACAAGGTGATGGATTCGCAAGGATTGATTGAGTTGTTATCCACCCCGTTGACATGCACAATCACGTTAGCAAAACTCCTAAGGTTAAGGCCAAACATGTGGACCACAGTAGGAAAATGCCTAGAAAAATTTGGAGTGAAAGACCCCACCTTGAAGCTACAAGAAGGGATTAGAGAGTTGGACAGGCCTCAACTAAACACTAGGCCAGTACCATTGAATAAAGTTGGAGAATATTGCGAGGGAGAAGATGGAAACACCACGCTACCAGTAGAATTCCAAGGAGTAGTTTCCAAATCTATTCTTGACAGTGGAGCGGGAGTTGTTATCGCCACCAAGGAAATCTGGAAAAAATGGGAAAAACCATCTTTGAGGGCTACAAGAATGAAACTGCAATTGGCAGATGGATTCATGGAGAAGCCTCTAGGACTCTTAGAAAAAGTGATTGTCACTTCGTGCGGAATCGAGTATGAGCATACATTTGCAATAGTCAATTTCGACAAAAAGAACAATTATGAGATCATCTTGGGACGACCATTCATGCGACAATTGAAGATGGTCCAAGATTGGGGTTATGACCACATATACCTTAGACATGGCGAGACAACAACTAAAATACACCTAAAAGACCATAGTTACAAAGATGTGAATCAAACACCTGTGGAAGAGTTTGATTCGGCTACAGTAGCAGGATCAGAACTCCCTGCATGGTTAGGGCAACCAAAAGAGCTATGGATGTGCGGAGCTTCACATTGTGGAAGCTTAAGAAGAGAGGAATGCGTCTTGGAAAGAGCAATTGAAGACAAAGAGTATATTCCGGAACCTTTCCCTGAAGATGCCTTGGAACCTCTAGAATGGGAACACATACTTGCAAGATTGGATGTCTGTACCATTACCGATAGTCCAACAACAAAATTTTGCGATAAGGATGGCTATGATGTGTTACCCTATTACATGGTAAGCGTTATACCAGAAAAAGAGACACTAGAACCACCTGAACAAGAAGAGTTTTACAACTCCTCTGAACATTTGGAAGTAAATGATGATGCCGATAATGAGTGTTCAGACACCTCAAGTGGGCGTGGAAATAAAACCGAGAATATCAAGTTTTATGATTTTGCTAATCAACACCCTAGACGCCAAGAACGCTATAGGAGGAAACGAGCAGGAAACAAAGTGAGAGAGGGCCTGATGCCCAAGATAAGAGGTAAAACTCACTATTTGATGCTTGTAAAAGTAGAGGATTGTGTAAAAGATCAAATATCAGGAAGATTCTCAAAAAATCGAAAAGAAAGAACGCGAGAGAAAATAAAATAGGTACAAAAAGCTAAAAACGAAACAAAATCACAAAAATCTCAAAAATAAAAAAAGAAACAACAAAAGACCAAGAGTGGACCAAACTGGAGCGTAAACAGAAATACCAAGAACTGAAACGGTCTTTGAGAGAGATATGGACTACTGAAGAAGATAGTGATGGTAAAGGGGAGTTAGAAAAGGGGAACATTTGTTAGAAAATAAGACGTAGCTAAATAGATTTTTGAGTAGATTACTTAATGGAGAGAGATAGATTTCACACACAAGAGATTATAGAGTAGAGAGAGAGAGAGAGAGAGAGTACACACGATATACGTGGTTCACCCAATGTGGGCTACGTCCACGGGAAAGCAGCCACTCAATGGCTTTAGCACTTCAAAAGAAGAAGTAGTTTACAAAGGGATTAAACCCTTGATAGAGCTCCCGCCTTGCTTCACTCTCACCACCTCACACTCACCTTGTTGCATCAACTTCACACTATGAAATGTGTGTAGAAATGGCCTCCTTTTATAGGCCAAAAGGGTTGCCCTCTCTTATGAGAGACAACCATGTGTAGCCGCCCTTGTGCGAATAAGTCCAAATCGGACCCTCCAATCCGCCCATGTGTGGCCACCCTTGAGAAGACAAGTCCGCTTTTGAATTCGGCCACCGGCCACCGGCTATTGACTTCCGACCACCGGCCACCGGCCATTGACTTCCGACCACCGGCCATCGGCCATTGACTACCGGCCACCAGCCAACCAACCGGTTGTTTTCCGACCACTTTCAGGCCGCCGTCCGGCCATAATATTCCGGCGAAAAGGAATATTCCGACAAAAAAAAATCTCGGGGGCCTCTGCCCCTGAGGCCTCTAAAGTTGCCCCTGATTCTTGTCCGTGAAAATTTTGGTTTCCGGTGAGTGATTTTCCTTCATGCACGATGGCTTCTCCTCATAATGGGGGCCTTACAAATGTGCGCTTTTACCACAAAAAATTACAAGGGTAAATCAGGCTCCATACTTAACAACATTAACGTACCATCACACTATCGGAAATTTACTATCCAGGACAGAAAAATCATCATGACACCACCAGTCAGGGAAAGAACCAACCAAGAATCTTACGATGGGCTTGAAAATGCAAAAAAGATAGACCTCGCAGAACCAGGTGAAAAGCCTCAACCGGTCTATATAGCTAACGATTTAGAGCCTGAGGAGGAAGAACAACTATCACAACTTCTCAAGAAGTATAAAGATGTGTTCGCATGGTCCTATAAAGACCTCAAAGGAGTTGATCCATTGATATGCCAACATACAATTCCTTTGAAATCAGATACAAAACCTAGCAAACAACGTCCTTATACATATAAGGACACACTTGCTAAACGAATCAAAGAAGAGATTGATAAATTGACGGAAGCTGAATTCATCTATGAAATCGAACATACAGATTGGGTGTCACCCATTATGGTAGTTCCCAAAAAGAATGGAAAACTGCGAGTGTGTGTAAACCTCAAGAAGGTGAATGTAGCAACCATAAGGGATAATTATCCCTTGCCAATTACAGAACATGTACTTGAGCGAGTGGCCGGGAAACGGGCTTATTCCTTTCTAGATGGGTTTTCAGGATACAACCAATTGGCAATAGCAAGGGAGGACCAACACAAAACAACATTTGCCACAGAATGGGGGATTTATGCGTATCGAGTTATGCCATTTGGCTTAACTAATGCACTAGCCACTTTCCAAAGGTTAATGACTCACGCATTCAAGGAATACCTAAGAATATTCTTAGAAATTTACATGGATGACCTGTGTATACACTCTCTTCTATGAGAGGAGCATATTGACCATTTGCAAAAGGTCTTTGAAAAATGTAGGACATATCGAATCTGTCTTAACCCGGAAAAGTGTGTATTCATGGTTAAGCAAGGACGAATCTTAGGACACATTGTCTCAAGAAATGGCATAACCACAGACCTAGACAAAGTCAAAGTCATTGTAGACCTACCCAGGCCTACTAATGCGAAACAAGTGCAATCCTTCATGGGACACTGTGGATATTATCGAAGATTCATATACATGTATGCGGTTATCGCACAACCTCTGTATCGTTTGCTAGTCAATTTCGAGTGGACCGAGGAGTGTGAAACTTCATTCCAAAAGCTAAAGAAAAACCTTATATTAGCACTTGTACTAAAGGCACCAGATTGGGAAAAGATATTCCATGTGCACATTGATGCTTCAGCATATGCCATTGGAAGTATTCTAGCTCAACTTGGAGACGGAACAATGGATTTTCCGGTTTGCTATGCGAGCCGACAATTAAACAGTGCGGAAAAGAACTACACAACCACCGAGTGGAAAGGGTTAGGAATGATTTATGCTGTAAAGAAATTTCGGCATTATTTGCTTGCAAACAAATTTGTGTTCTTCACAGATCATCAAGCTCTTTTGTACCTGGTAAATAAACCTTGCAATACAGGGAGAATCGTACGCTGGTTTATTATATTGCTAGAATTTGACTTCACAGTGGTGGTCAAAAAGGGTAAAACCCATCTACGAGCGGATCATCTTTCAAGGATACACAACGGGGAAGCTCCTGAAGGAGTAGATGATGACATACCAGATGCTTATCTTTTCAACATTGAAATGGTACCCAAATGGTCTCAGGAAATTGTTAGCGTTCTTTCCTTTGGAAGTGGGTTTGATAATACGGAATGCAGATCCAAACATCAAACAATTGGACAAACAAAAAACTTCAAGTTGATAGCAGGACGGCTGTATCATCTTGGATCGGACCTAATCCTACGATTATGTATAAATCCGGAAGAATTCGAGTGCTACCTTGAAGAGGCACATGTCCAGGGTTGTGCATTTCATTGTTCATGAAGACACAACAGAGATTGAAACAGTTAGGGGTTTATTGGCCAACTATGTATGCGGACACACATTCTTATGTTACCAATTGTACTATATGTAGTGCCAAACGACCAATGGATCACGCAACTTTGTTTTAGGTAAACATAGCACCTGCATGGAGTCAATATATCATTGATTTCTTAACCACCAGGACGTTCCCTGAGAACATCACACAAGCACGGAAAAAAGCTATAGAGCTGGAAGCTCGTGACTTTCAGTTAATTGGGAACCAACTCTATAAGCGGGGTAAGGATAATCAAATTCGAATCTGTGAAAGTGAAAGCGAATACGTGCTGATTCTAGAACATGCACATAGCGAATAAGTGGAGGCCATTTTTCGGGTGATAAGACGACAAAAATATTCTTAACCGTAGGAATTTGGTGGCCTACATTGCACATGGATGCTGAAGAGTTTGCAAAGCGTTGTGACGCATGTCAACGCACCCAGGTGCGAACAAAAAGAGATGAGATGCCATTAAGGCCAATGATGGGAGCAAGAGCATTTGCAAAATTTTGTGGGACCTATATCACCCTCTGCATATCGCACCCATACCCAATATATCATTGTCTCTACGGACTATCTCACAAAATGGGTCGAAGCCAAAGCAACACAAAAAGCTGATGCACGCACCACGGTACACTTTTTGTATGAGAATGTTTTTGTACGTTACGGGTTACCAATAGAAATTGTCAGTGACCGTGGAGCACATTTTTTCAATGAAGTCATTGAATATCTGCTAGAGGAATTCATGGTCATACATAGGAAATTTGCACCATACCATCCACAGGCCAATGGTCAAGCTGAGGCCACAAATAAAACACTATGCACGGTTCTCCCTAAAATAGTGTCAGAATCAAGAACAGATTGGGATCAGCAGCCACACTCAACACTATGGGCATACATGGTAGCTTACAAAACATCAATAGGAATAACACCATACAACATGGTGTTTGGCCTAAATGCTATACTACCCATAGAGTTTTGAATTCCAACTCTACGAGTAGCCGAAAGATTAGAATGGACAGGGCATGAGCTCTCTTCAAGAATTGATACTCTTGAAAAGCTAGATGAACTCCGCTTACAAGCTGTTGCTTCAATCTATGCTAAAAAGAGAAGACAAAAAGAATTTTTTGACAAACATGTGCGTACCAAAGAGCTCAAAACAGGTGATTACGTACTTGTTTATACCTTGAAGCAACATGCCAAGAAACTTAAAAAGCGAGGGATGGGACCATTTGTGATTAGTGATCTATCACAAAGTGGAGCTGTCAACCTTGCTACATTAGCAGGTGAAGAAATGCCAAACTGGATTAGTGGATGTCGACTGAAGAGGTATCATCTACCACTCACACAGGAGATGCTCCAAGAAATTCATCAAGGAAAACAAAGAATGAGGGAAAAACAGAGAGTACGAGAAGAAGCTCAAGCCGAAGCACAAGAACGCATTGCAAAAAGATGGCTTCTGCGACAACAACAACAAAGTGGACCACCATTGCGAATCAATGCCATTCGACTGACGAAGTTGGATGAAGAAAAAATGGAGCCAATAATTGAGGTCAAAGTGGACAGCAATCAAGTTGAATCAACAGCCTTGCTTGATTCGGGAGCTCAAGCAACTTTGATCTCTTACGGATTATACCAACAACTCAAAGTCACAGGTCAACTTTATCCTACTCCTCAAGTGCTAGAAAGTAGCACATCACACCCGTTGAAAACATTGGGATGGACTATATTGCATGTACAGATACATCAATATATTTACCCACACAAATTCAATGTGGTGACAGATGAAAGCACACAACACCCAATGATGCTGGGGCAAACTTGGCAAAAAGAGTACAATGTGTAGATAGATTGGAAAGAAAAGGCAGTCAAAATTCAGCATGAACATGAACAACAGGTGATAGCCTTTGCTCAACAATACCAGCATGATCAACTGCAAGCCATGCAATCACTGGAAACAAAGCCAAAAGCAAAAATTCCATTAAAGAACAACATGATACCCGAGACCAACAATCACGGAAAAGCCAACCATGCTAATTACAGACATATGAAGTCACCGGCCGCAATGCAAAGATCTAGGTTACCAACACAAGGAAAACAAGTATGGATGCGAAAGGATAGAAATGCCATGGCAGACAAACAACAATGCAACAACAAAATTCCAACAAAGCAGATGGTTCAACCACAAACCAAGGGCATAAAACAGATATGGATCCCAAAGAAAATGCTTAGCCATAACCCAAATTTCACTCACATTTGGATACCAAAGCAAAAGCAAAAGGAACTCCCTTCAGTACAAGCAACAACAGAAGGCAGACAGCTGCATTTCAAAAAGGAAAACCTACATATGTGGATACCAATAAAAAACAAACCAGTGGCAAACAAGAAAGTGCCAAACCATCTACAAAAACGGAAGCAACAAAATACCAATGAAAAGCAATGGCAATACGGCCCATAACCATTACTGCCCAGCCAATTCTCTCCTTAGTCACAGCTACGGCTCTATCAACAGTGTCGGCAAAGCAAGTGCCTTTTGCAAAAAAGACAATTAAACAGAGAGCAGTAGAGTTACAGCTGTTACTTGTATAAAAAAAAAAAACCTCGATGGCGAATGCGAATAAGCATCTTGCGTATACCCTCCTCTTGCACAACATTAATTTTTCCATGCATTGACCGAGTATGCATAAAGTAGGGCCACATTAATCGGCCAGGCATTAGCACAACGTTTTCAACCTATGCACGGCACATACTCCGAGATGATACCTTGTCGTCTGGGAGGACTCCGGCTGGGAGGGGGGGAGGCATTCTAGAAGCACTCTCAAATGCGGAACCAATAACAGAAACAGTAAAAAAAGGGTATGATTTTCGACTATTTTAAGGGTTGTTGTTTGATTGCAAAATTTTCTGGAGTAACCCAAGTACATATGCCCTTATAAAGCATGAAGCTACAGGTATATGGGGCCAAACGCCAAATCAAGCCCTTAGGTGTGTGTATATAAGTAGAAATAGCCATTTTTCAGGCAAAATATTGGTAAAACGGAGAAATCCGGCCATAAAAATTGCATGCAAGTGTATATAATGATTGGCGGTGATGTTTGTAATTTATTATGATTTTTGGTAATTTTTTGGGTTTGATGTGCTATTTTCCTTTTAATTTTGCTAATTTTCGGCAGAAAAACTTCAAAAATACAAAAAGCAGGTGAAAAATAGTTGTAATGAAAAACAAAAAATATGGGGATGATCAGTGACTATAGGACAACCTAGGTGTAGTGGGGGTGCAATTATGAGACTGGAGCGGAAAGTGTGTTTTGGCCAGATTTGGCCGAAATGCCAAATTTTTGGTAAACAGAGCAAATGGAGTCCAAATCAAGAAATTTTTGAGCCTAAACCGCATCTCGCAAGAAGATAGGAGCACATGTCAAATTTCATGAAAAGTGGTTCGGGGACCTCTATTATAAGAAATTTTCACCCCATTTTTAGCTCATTCTCACTATTGACTTTGTGGAGAGAGCTTCTGCCACCTAGAGCGGATCGACCTTCCAGTTGCTTCTACGACGCGCACGACTACCCGACGAGCTCCAGACATGAGAGGTAGGCTCACCACCTTGAGCTTTTCGCGCATGTTTGTCATTATGTCGCGAAAACTAGCGTAGGGGTCACACACAAAGCGAGCGGTAGAGACCTACAGGTAGAGACGGCGGCCTAACGTCTAACCCGAAAGCAACAAGACTTCATCGGAAGCTTACCCTAGTCTAGGAGACCAGTCCTGGATGGCCAAAGGCAATAGGAAACCATCAGGAAAAACCCTAATTCCCAGAAACCCGCAAGAGGCCACCAAATGGAAAATCAGCGAAACGGCGACCAAATGCTACCAAAATTCATGGGTAGGAGCATCTTGACATGCTCGACAAGTCTATATGACCCGCATGACCAAAAAAGTGACCCGAAGCGGCACTAAAATTCAGAAACGGCATCAGACACATAAAGCATCAAATTGCACTTGCGGCCAAACCGCAAGCCCGTTTGCCACCAAACTTCACGAGCGGCTTTCCTAGACCATCAACAACCAATTCCTATGGTGGTAGACCACCACAAATCATCAAAGGTATGTAAATGCAACCACGGGTGGTTCTAGAGCGACAAATTGCCAAATGGAGCTCCGGTGAAGCCAAAGTCGACAAAACCATACGGCAAGGATCCCCGAGGGATCGGGAAGCTATGGAGACCAACATCAAGAAATTTCATCGCCAAAAAGCACTCCAAAAGTCAGAAAACGTCTCGGAGGCTCTGAAGTCCACATAGGGAGTTTTTCTCTATCCATTTGACTTTTTTGTTGAAATTAGGCTCAAAAGGGACTTAGGGGGGTCAAGGGCAAGCACTAGGGGCACCAGCAATGAAAAAATCACCAGGAGACATCCTACGCGTAGGATGTCTCAAGGGAACTTTTGGGCACAACCTCCAACCTTTTTCATCATGCACATTTTTTCTGAATGACATTTACAAGCTATCTACCAAGTCTCATCACATTTGGACCAAATTTGACCTCATATGCATGAAAAAACGCAAAGTTAGGGCATAGAGGCAATAATGGGCCATAGACCTACCAAATCTTGTCCAAATCCAATGAAAATTGCACAACACGTTCACCAACACATAAACAAACAATCTGTGTGGTCAGAGGGGAAAAATGATGAAATAGACATCCTACGCGTAGGATGTCTATTTGACTTTTTTGACATGCAAGGGATGTTTTATCATTCCAGATCCAATCCCCTCATCATCGGGAGCCCATATATCAAGTTTGAAGCCATTCTAAATCACTTTTGACCCCAACACCTTCAAGATACACTTTTTTGAGCCCAAAAGCACCACACAGAGCCTTACAAGCATCAAATCTTGTCCAAATTCCAATCCAAGAACATGGCCATGTTCCATAGGCCAAGGACAACCCACAAAACAAGTTTCATGTCATTTTGATGAAAAAGACATCCTACGTGTAGGATGTCTCCAGCATAAATTTAGCCTTCTGTGCAAAGAAGGACATCATGGGAGCCAATACCATGGTGTAATAAGCCCATATACCAATTTTCAACCCATTTGGACATCAATTGCTACCTATGATGGACATTCTACCCAAATTGTGACCTAAAGCTTGAATCATCCCAAAAATCCACTTTTTGATATCCAAATTCAAATCCAAGCATATAGCCATGTTCCATGAGCCTTACACTACCTGCATGTCAAGTATGAACCAATTCTGATGAAAAAGACATCCTACGCGTAGGATGTCTAGATGAAAATTTTTGGCCAGATTTGCACTGTGAGCACATGCACAGCTTCACAAGGTCCTTTTAAGCTTTATTTTCAATTTTCAAGTCATTTGGATAAGTCAAACTCAGTTTCGCAGCTTATATGGAAAAACGCTAACTTCCGACTACTGAGTGCAACAGGATCTATGGCAGCCTCGAAGTCACCGGCAAAGAGGAAAAGAATGACCATCAAGGATTATTTGGAATAATTGGAACCCTTTGTCATTCCAGAAGGAACACTAAAGCCCACCAGCATCTGGATACAAGAGGATCTGTTAGAGTCCAACGACCTAAAGATCTACCAGGGAGTATTCAAAGACACTGAAGGAAATGTTATAGAGCTGCCAATGCTGCCGAGAGAACTCAATGAGTTTGTACGAAGCAAGATGGCTGGCTACTTGGAGAAGATTGATCTCCAAAACTACTTCGAAGCAATACCAGCAGGGGTGGACATCAAAAGAGTCTGGGAGTTTGTAACAAGCATCAAAGAGGATGGAGTGGCCAAGGTAACAGATTTACAAGGCAGACCAGAAACAGAGATAATAATCACTGAGCGGGTTGTAGCCAATGCACTAGACCTCTCCAACGAAGGGGACAGTGTAACAAAAAGAAGGGATGAGGTCAAGGTGTACAAAGAGAAAAAGGCGAATTACACATTTGAAGACATTGCCAACCCAAAAGTGGCAATCACGAGCCAGTTATACAACCAGTACTTCCACATGTGCACGAAGAGGCCACAGAAGTACAGGATGCCGCCAGGTGCAATTGCCACAACGTTCACTTGGGCAATGACAAAAGGCACCCAAAAGATAATCAACTATGCGGCATATATACATGATAGCCTGGTAAAGATGGGCAACAAAAAACCAACCTATATAGTTCCAGGAGAACTAATCACCAAGGTGATTTATGGGGCACTACATGCAAAAGGAAGGTGGCCTTACCCCCCATCTCAGAATGATTGGCTGAGAGTAATCGATGTCCGCAACCTTAGGCGCGAGTGGCTTCAACCCTCTCTCCCATACCCATTGCTGAAATATGAGGCAGCTACCATAAACAAGCGGATCAGAGAAGAGCCAGTTGTACCTCTCTACAATGCAGATACCTCAAAACCAGAAGGGGTCAAGCTTATTGTGGATTCTCAGCCAAAGTGGAGGAAGGCCTGGCTTACAAAGTACCCACAATACCTAATCCACTTGGTAGAGGCACCTAAAAATATCAAAGACAACCTCAACTTCTGTCCTCTACCAAGGATTAGGATGTGGAAGGCGCAGGAAATTTTGCAAAGAAGCCAACCCACTTGGCTGAACTACTCCAAGCTGCCGGGCTTGAAGGCAGGTGAGAGAATAAGTGTCCAATACATGGTGAAAACCCTAACAGGCGCCATAAAGTTGTTCACTGGCTCACCTGACCTTACATGCATTATGATGAGGAAAATCTGCAGAACCATCTTAGAAGTGTTCAAGACCTTCAAGCCAAGCCAGGTGACCAACAGCATCTTCTTCTTCCAGGATACATACATATGCGCTTATGATCTGTCAGGTCAGCCTCAAAGGAGGTGATACATGCGCTGTATCAAAGGATAATGTTTCTACCATCCTATCACCTCTAGGATTTTGAAGAAGCATTCTATACAGGTTTCTTCACCATAAATACTGACATTTTTGGCCCAACAATGCTGAATCTGTATGCCAGATACGAATCACTGCTAAAGATGCGAGAAACGATAAGATGAAGCAGCAGATCAAGGCCATGTCGGGGACGACATGAGCAAGGAGGGAGGGAGTGTTAGAAGCTGGACACACCCCACGACATCTAACTATTAGGAAGATTATTCTTTTTGTAATTATTCATTCATTGAGGAAAACCTGATTTTTCACCTTGTAATTATTGGGACTTACAAAAGTTTCCAGATTGTATCCCAGTTTTGATAGTTAGATTGAGTAGATGGTTGATTTTGGAACTTTAGGGTTTGAGAAATTGTAAGGTATATATACCACTTTTTGACCTTAATGAAAAATCTTTTGTCATTTTAAAAACAAGTTTTGAAGTCTGTGAGTGAGCATACTGTGTACGAGAGAGAGAGTGTGAGCTTCATCTTGACGCTACATGTGCTCTGGTGGTCCGAATCGAGTGCAAAGAAGTGCAGTGTGTTGCCCCCGACGAGAGCTACGCGCCGATACCTACATTGCACGCATACGGTCCGGTTTTGCGAGCTCCTTCTACGAGCTTCATCGGGTGTTTGGGTGAGCATACGTTGTCCGATTTTGCATTGTAGCATATCCACGCGTTCACATTGAGTAGAACTACACGTTAGGCACTTTAGATTTCGGAAACAAAGACCTGTAGATTTCGGTCAGACATCCTACGTGTTTCTGCACCAGGTGTTTTGAGTCGGGATTTTGGTTCATAGACCTTAGGGAGAGCAACATAGTGGTATTAGTAGGGTCTCCTTCAAGTTCTATGGTGTTTCGAGATTGTTTGATGATAGTTCGGCTCTAGAAAGCATTGTAAGAAGTTTCCTCTTATGCACTCTTGAAGGCTGTGACTTAGACAATTGGTAGAGACCTCTATAGGAATTAGTTAGGAGTCGGTCGAGTGTAGGTTGACACCTTATGCTTGCTTCTACGCGCTTGCGGGTTGAGCTTCGTCCTTAGTTAACATTACATGTTAGGTGAGTTCTCGCTGTGTTGACGTCCGTCGCGGCGTATCCGTCCAACGGGGACGATATGAGCAAGGAGGGGGGGAGTGTTAGAAGTTGGACACACCCCACGACATCTAACTATTCGGAAGATTATTCTTTTTGTAATTATCCATTCATTGAGGAAAACCTGATTTTTTACCTTGTAATTATTATGACTTACAAAAGTTTCCAGATTGTATCCCAGTTTTGATAGTTAGATTGAGTAGTTGGTTGATTTTGGAACTTTAGGGTTTGAGAAATTGTAAGGTATATATACCACTTTTTGACCTTAATGAAAAACCTTTTGTCATTTTAAAAACAAGTTTTGAAGTTTGTGAGTGAGCGTACTGTGTACGAGAGAGAGAGAGAGAGAGTGTGTGAGCTTCATCTTGACGCTACATGTGATCCGGTGGTCGGAATCGAGTGCGAAGAAGTGCAACGTGTTGCCCCCGACGAGAGCTACGCGCCGATACCTACATTGCGCGCGTACGGTCCGGTTTTTGGAGCTCCTTCTATGAGCTTCATCGGGTGTTTGGGTGAGCATACGTTGTCCGATTTTGCATTGCAGCATATCCACACGTTCACATCGAGTAGAAATACACGTTAGTTACTTTAGATTTTGGAAACGAAGACCTGTAGATTTCGGCCAGACATCCTATGTATTTCTGCACCAGGTGTTTTGGTTCGGGATTTTGGTTCATAGACCTTAGGGAGAGCAACCTAGTGGTATTAGTAGGGTCTCCTTCAAGTTCTATGGTGTTTCGAGATTGTTTGATGGGTGTTCGGCTCTAGAAAGCGTTGTAGGAAGTTTCCTCTTATGCACTCTTGAAGGGTGTGACTTAGACAATTGGTAGAGATCTCTGTAGGAATTAGTTAGGAGTCGATCGAGTGTAGGTTGACACCTTATGCTTGCTTCTATGCGCCTACGGGTCGAACATCATCCTTAGCTGACATTACATGTTAGGTGAGTTCTCGCTGTGCTGACGTTCGTCGCGGCGTATCCGTCCAACAACACTCACTTGAGGTGTCTGAACACTCATTATCTGCATCATCATTTACTTCCAAATGTTCAGAGGAGTTGTAAAACTCTTCTTGTTCTGGTGATTCTACCATCTCATCTCCTGGTATAATGCTTACCATGTAGTAGGGTAGCACATCATAGCCATCCTTATCGCAAAATTTTGTTGTTGGACTGTCTGTAATGGTACAGACATCCAATGTTGCTAGTATGTGTTCCCATTCTAGAGGTTCCAAGGCATCTTGAGGGAAAGGTTCCGGAATATACTCTTTGTCCTCTATTGCTCTTTCTAAGACGCATTCCTCTCTTCTTAAGCTTCCACAATGTGAAGCTCCGCACATCCATAGCTCTTTTGGTTGCCCTAACCATGCTGGGAGTTCTGATCCTTCTACTGTAGCTGAATCAAACTCTTCCATAGGTGTTTGGTTCACACCTTTGTAACTATGGTCTTTCAGGTGTATTTTAGTTGTAGTCTTGCCATGTCTGAGGTATATGTGGTCATAACCCCAATCTTGGAACATCTTCAATTGTCGCATGAATGGTCGTCCTAAGATGATCTCATAATTGTTCTTTTTGTCGAAATCGACTATTACAAATGTATGCTCATACTCGATTCCACATGAAGTGACAATCACTTTTTCTAAAAGTCCTAGAGGCTTCTCCATGAACCCATCTGCCAATTGCAGTTTCATTCTGGTAGCCCTCAAGACTGGTTTTTCCCTTTTTTTCCAGATTTCCTTGGTGGCGATAGCAACTCCCGCTCCACTGTCAAGAATAGCTTTGGAAACTACTCCTTGGAATTCTACTGGTAGCGTGGTGTTTCCATCTTCTCCCTCGCAGTACTCTCCAACCTTGTCAATGTTACTGGCCTAGTAATTAGTTGAGGCCTGTCCAACTCTCTGATCCCTTCCTGTAGCTTCAAGGTGGGGTCTTTCACTCCAAATTTTTCTAGGCATTTACCTACTGTGGTCCACATGTTTGGTCGTAACCTTAGGAGTTCTGCCAATGTGATTGTGCATGCCACCGGAGTGGACAACAACTCAATCAATTCTCGTGAATCCATCACTTTGTTAGAAGAAAGTCTTTGCGATGGGATTGCTCTCACTTCCGGCTTAGCTTCATAATCTCCTAGGTAAGAGGGTAAAGTTTTTAGCGAGCCTGGTTGGCTGTGCCCCGAACTAATTGATCCTTGATCTCCCCCTTGTGAATGTATCTCAAAGTTCATTTGTGACCTTGCCTCAAATTCTTCAATAGGAGGTAAGATCACATTCTTTTCTTTTCTCGTGCTCTTCATGTGGTTACTCATCCTATTAGCCTCGTTGGCCTCACAGATTTGCTTGCACAGATCGTCTAGACCGTTACAGTCCTTACCCATTTATGCCAATATTTTAGGCTGTGACCCATCACTTGTTCCATTTGTGGTATTTGGCACTATGATAGGCTCTCCTCTGGAGTCATAGGCATTAGTGAGTTTTTCCTTTGTTTCTACATGTTTTTCTAAAGTTGGTTGGATAGGGGTGGGAGCTGGTGCCTCATGCCAATTTGCAGGTTTACCTAGCAGGTCTTCCATTAATGATTGAGCTGTCTCGATCATATTTTTACACATATCCAACCTCTGTTTTTCTATTTCTGCATATGGATAAGTCATCCATCTTTGTTCCTGGGTTTGGTTCCTTTTAAGTCTAGCTTCATAAGCTTTTAGCAGTGCATCCAACTGCTCATTTACCTTGTCTGCCAGTACAGATCCTGTTGATCTTGCACTTTTGGGCTCTGCTATTTCCTTGGGTGCGATGGTTGCTGTGGTGTGTGTGCTTAAGCTAGCTAGATCCTCTAACCGCTCCAATCTATCCTTTGTATGTTTTACCTCCTCGGATAGAGCTGTTTGCTCTCGTTCCTTCTTGGATTTCCTACGCGCCTTTCTAGCTTTCCAAGTGCTTCTCTAATTTCTTGTCTTTGAACTTTGGGCGTCGGTTTTTGGTTCTTCAACTATGGGTTCGTTCATCCTTCTTTGAGCTTGGGCTCGTATTACAGCCTGGATGGGTATGATTGTTTCATTTTCCGATCCTCCACTGGAAGGTACTGTTTCTAGCATGTTCAAGGTGGTTTTTGCTCCTTTGCTCGGGTTTTTGGGGCAATCGGGAATCAAATGAGTAATTCCACATTCTGGGCAATACGCATTGACTCTAATGATTTCATCGTGAGGATAGTCTCTCAGCCAATGGTCTCCACCACACTTGTAGCAAGGTCCCTTGGGTTGTTGAGGTGCTCCTTCAGCCCCTCTTTGTTGGTAAGCATGTCTCTGTCCGCCCATGCCTCCATTGGCTATGAACATCAATGTTCATTCATCTAAGCTATATCTTCCTTCTCTTGTTGCTTGCGCAGCAGTTGGTGGTCATGTATGTCCTATCATGCTCCATGGTTCTGGTGTCGAGGGTTCTTCAGGTGGATATCCATTGGGATCTTCATAATATGCATGCATAGGCACCAAAGCCTTATCCTCTGATTCAGTTACAGTTGGTGTGTATCTTATACCAATTGGTCGTAATCCTGCTAGGGGTTTGCCGCATATCCATTGGGATCTTCATAATATGCATGCATAGGCTACCAAAGACTTATCCTCTGATTAAGTTACAGTTGGTGTGTATCTTATACCAACTGGTCGTAATCCTGGTAGGGGTGGTTGTTGCCCCAACACCGGTTGCGGTCTTTCAACACCTACAGGTCCTGGTAGGTTGCTTGCTTGATATCTAGGCATCGATGGAACTTGAGGAGAAGCTACCGGAGCTTGGGGAGCGTAAGGTCTTTCTCTCACATATCCCTTGTTATAATAACATTCCTCGGTCCCATGGTTTGTCCATTTTTGTTCAATAGCACACCACTTGGACTGTTTAGCCTGGGGTTTGGCGTACAAGTTGATCTTTGTTAGTACTTCATCTATGAGCTACTCCTAGTTTACAGCTACTTGTCCTTTGGGTGCTGTCTTAGAAGACTTGCTTCCACTTTGTTGTGAAGACGAATCATCATCAAGGTCCTTGAACTTCCCCTCTTTGTAGACCGCACAATTGTCCACAAGGTAAAGAGCCTCCTTGGTCAACTCATTCAACGTCGTGCTCCTCTTCATATGTAAATCTGTCTGGAGATCCACATTCCTTAGTCCTTGGATGAATATCAGCATAAGTCTGGACTGAGTTGGCAGTTCTTCCACAGGGCAGGTCTTAACATATCTTTTTAGTCTTAGGGTTGCCTTTCATACAGATTCTCCATCTTTCTGTTTGAATATATGGATCTGTGAGACGGTATTATGAGCTATTCCCCTTTGTGAGAATTCCTCGATAAACTCGTGAAACACTTCCTCCATGGACTCAAAGTCTCTACGCTCTACAGAGTCAAACCAAGTGGCAGCATCATCCTCTAGGTTTAGTCCAAACCCTGCAAATTGGGCAGGAAAGTCTAACACCTCTTCGGCTCTAATTACACGCGCAAAGGCTGCTACATGATCTCTTGGGTCTCTGCTTCCTATGTATTTCTTGTTTACCCATTTTTGCACTTGAGAAGGTCTAATTCTCCGATGGTCTACAAACCTCATCATTGGATCTCCACGTCCTAATCGATATACCTCCTCAAGCCTTCTGTAATAGGCTGGTTCCTCTCCCAGTGGTGCTCCTAAGCCATAATTTCTAACAGTTCTCGCTGGAGGTGGTTCATCTCTTCGAACTCATTCTATGGGTGGTCCTCTAGGCTCTGTTGACCCTTGAGTCTTTGTCTTACTCTCTCCCTAATACCTTGAATAGAGTGGTGGTTCTTGCAAATCCCTTAGCCCTCGTGCGGCTTGATAACCATCTCGGTTTCGGTCTTGTTCCATTGTTGCACTCTGTCATGGCCATGCCTTCAATGATGGCTGGTTTGCAGGTTGGTCTTGGTTGTTGAATGCTTGCGGTTGGGTGGAATGTGAGGTAGCGTCAGACTCATCTGAAAAAGGATTCGTCGACTTACTTGGGGTGTAGGTGGCTCTTGGCACTTCTTGAGGGGCATATGCTGATGCTCCTAGACCTGTTGCCCTTTCTACCTCCTCTAGGAGAATATGTTGGTATTCTCGCCCGTATCTATCAACAAAAACTATACCCTTCCCCATTCCCGTTTCATAAGAGAATAAGTAAAGAACCTTGTATTTGCTTAATTCGTTTACATATGGTTCTTTGCTGCGAAAGTAAGAGACTATACCCTCACTCTCATGCTTGTAGATTCTCAAGTTCTTGTTATAAGTTGGAACCCTGGTTGTTTTCTTATCGTACCTAAAAATAGCTCCGGGCTGATCAATGTTTGGTGGCAGTTCTTGAGCTTCTGAAACCATTTTCCCTTTCGCCACGCTATCTCCATATTTGTTGTAATCTTTAGGGTTACTAACTATCAAATAGTGGTTCCCCTTTTCGTCTCGGAATCTATCTCCATCATCATAGACTCGGATTATCTCCAATCTTTGAGATGGCCTCTCCTCGATACTAATGCACTTGCGTCCTCGATAGTTAGAATAGACTAGGGCTTCCCTAGAGTTTGTTCCCTCTAAGAAGATCACAGTGAGCTTCGAATCATTCAAAGGATTTTGGAAGGTGCTTACTCCTCGCATTGGTCCATCATAGGTGAAACCTCCTGGCTGTTGACTACCCATCATGAAGAAAGATTTTTCTGACGAAGTGTCAGTATCACTACCTTCCTCAATAATCGGTGCTAGCGGATCTAGCCTTGCCCGAGCTACACTCTCTTCGGTGGATACTAAGCTACCTTGGTCACCTGCCACCTTCTGGTCTCTAACAATGTATCTTCCTGATCTCAAATTCATCAGACTTATCAATGCAAATTATCAAAAATCCAACCACTCACGTGGCAAAGGGTCAGTTTCTGCACAACTTCTTGCTTTGTTGCTGAATATACATGTACAGAAGCGTTTTAATTTCGGCAATTGAGTCAAAGCATTTATCTGCTAGAGGCTATTTTAGTAAGGATTGGTATAACTGGAGAGTTAATCTCAACCACTAGTGTACTTTATACACTGTTGATGTTCTGGATTAGGTTTGCTAATCTGAAACTGTACTTCTCTCAGATGTTGGTCAATTTATGCGAAAGAGTCTGAATTCATCCTTTGCTCCTTCAAATGGGCAAACAAGGTCCAAATTCACTTCTAAAAGAAGTTATGGAACCCTTAAGCCAAATGGAATCTCACTGTCTATGCCCAGTCAAATTTTCTTTGCAGTATGCCCCAATAGACATCCTACGCGTAGGATGTCTCCTGCTTTGTTTTGCCTGGATTATTGCACTATGGTTTCCCCTTGATGTGCTAAGCCCACAACTGTTTTTACTTTTTGATTTGGACACCTATTAGCTGGTCAATGTGTCAGAAATCTATTCCGACAGCCTGTTGCTGCTATTGATCAGTCTAATCAACTCCAATTTGGACCAAAATTGTATAGGAGGCTTGCCTTAGGCTATACAACACCTTGCTATGCTCACTGTCAAAGTCTTGCTTCAATTTCTTGCTTTAGACATCCTACGCGTAGGATGTCTTTTTCATCAAAATGGCTTTAAACTCAAAGCCCAGGCTCCCCTTGAGTTGCTGATCACTTTGGTATACTCAAAATTTGGTTTAGAGTCCAAAATCACACAAAAGACATCCTATGTGTAGGATGTCTTTTTTGCCTGTTTGACCCCAGACTTGTCCCACAGCTTCCCCTTGATGTAGGTAACTCAGTGGTATGCTTAGATTTTGGTTTGGATTTCAAAAGTCCCAAATTTTAGATGTTCTTGCCTTTTTCAGTCAGAAGTGCTAAAGTCCGCTTTGAACCCAATTTTCTCACCCAAATGAGGTGAAACCCTTTTCAGTCACTCAATATATCATGCAGGACATGCTCATGTAGCCATCTTATGGTTTTGGTCTCAAAATAATGTTTTGGCCCTATTTGGGTAGGATGTCTGGAAAATTCAGTCTATCTAGCCTTATCCTCTCAAGATATGGTCAAATTTCCACTTTCCAGTTGAAATTAGGATAAACCCTACCTTCTGAACACAGCGGTCAACTCAAAATCCCAAAATTCCACCCAGATTAGACATCCTACGCATAGGATGTCTCTTGGCTTAAAATTAATTTTTTTTCTGACAGGAATGCTCATGATGCTTTGTAGATCTATCAGAAACACTCACAGTAACTTTTGGACTTCAATTAGGCTTCCAAACACACTTGTGCGTCTTTTACAAACTTGTGATGACTTTACCAAGCAAGTGTACATGCATGAAATGCTCTAGATCCTGAATCATGATGTCCTACTTACTCTACTCCTACTTATCATGTGAAATGGTGATAATGGTGTTTTTGGTTGCTTTTTGGCCTCTCCGGACTCTCAAGCTCTCCTCTCACCGTTTCTACCACTCCAACTCCTACTCAAGAACTCGACTACTACCTAAAACTATCTTGGTCTACCTAATCTACCTAAGTCGAAGGATCTAGGCCAGCCACACGCTTCCTAGACTCCCTCTAAGACCTAGAGAGTCCTCCACCCTTTCATCCTATCTAAATGTAAAACAAGATTCTTGGCAAGCCAAAAATGTCAATCCTCAACGATTAGTCTCGGTCACCTACCTAAGGTTTTCGTCCCCGGCAGCGGCGCCAATGTTGGACGGATACGCCGCGACGGACGTCAGCACAGCGAGAACTCACCTAACATATAATGTCAGCTAATAATGAAGCTCGACCCGCAGGCGCGTGGAAGCAAGCATAAGGTGTCAACCTACACTCGACCGACTCCTAACTAATTCCTATAGAGGTCTCTACCAATTGTCTAAGTCACAGCCTTCAAGAGTGCATAAGAGGAAAATTCCTACAACGCTTTCTAGAGCCGAACACCCATCAAACAATCTCAAAACACCATAGAACTTGAAGGAGACCCTACTAATACCAATAGGTCACTCTCCCTAAGGTCTATGAACCAAAATCCCAACCCAAAACACCCAGTGCAAAATCATGTAGGATGTCTGGCCGAAATCTGCAGGTCTTCGTTTCCAAAATCTAAAGTGCCTAATGTGTAGTTCTACTCAATGTGAACACGTAGATATGCTGCAATGCAAATTCGGACAACGTATGCTCACTCAAACACCCGATGAAGCTTGTAGAAGGAGCTCGCAAAACCAGACCGTACGCGCGCAATGTAGGTATCGGCGTGTAGCTCTCATCGGGGGCAACACGCTGCACTTCTCCGCACTCGATTCCGACCACCGGAGCACACGTAGCGTCAGGATGAAGCTCACACTCTCTCTCGTACATAGTACGCTCACTCACAGACTTCAAAACTTGTTTTAAAAATGACAAAAGGGTTTTTTCATTAAGGTCAAAAAGTGGTATATATACCTTACAATTCTCAAACCCTAAAGTTCCAAAATCAACCATTTACTCAATCTAACTATCAAAACTGGGATACAATCTAGAAACTTTTGTAAGTCCCAATATTTACAAGGTGAAAAATCAGGTTTTCCTCAATGAATGAATAATTACAAAAATAATAATCCGCCGAGTAGTTAGTTGCCGTGGGATGTGTCTAGCTTCTAACAACATGTTTGTAAAACTCTTATCTGTGAATTTTGTTAGGGATATAATGTACGCTTTTCTTTTAAAATCTGTAAGTTTTTTTCAAATCTAAAAAAATAATGTCCTTTTGTATATATATTTCTGTAAGTTTCAAGAACTTTGAATACCCTTCTGTTGAACTCACGTGATAGGTTACATTTTTATTAGGTGACCTCCCCGGGCACGTTGCAGTCAACACCCATCCCAAAGATCAATATGGACCATGATATTTATCATGGGGATATATAGACATTGTACAGAGATGCACAAACGGACGTATTGGTGGAGAGTAAACCGTCAATGGAATCCAATTCCACAGATGATGGATACAAAGAGCCTGCACAAATTTATGTCATCCTTTATAAGATACACCATTACTCTCATAGAAATTATGAAGATTGGACCACATTTGTGTTGGAAGTAGGGTTGCAAGAAAACACACGCAACTTGGAGAGGACGAATGAAGCTCAAGCTAGGCACACAACAAAGAGTGTTTTACTTACTAGTGTGAAATGAAAAGATAGATAGCCCTAGAGTGATGGGCCTATATACAATGCACGCGGGGGAAAAACTCCTAATGAGGGAAAAAATGGCCCAATGGTCGTAAGTGTGTTCACACACATCACTACCACATGTATATGGTAACAAATCCCACCTGGGAGTAATGCTGTGAATAAGAGCTAGCACATAGAGTATAGGGAAGTGCCATGTCGTGAGGAAATGATGAGTCCACAAAGGGGAGTAAGCCCAAAGATTTGCAAAAAGCTTCGAACTTCTCACGAGACAATGCCTTTGTGAAAAGACCTACAAGGTCATCCTATGTTGGCACATAAGCCAAGCTGATCCTACTGAGAGCCTGTCCCTGACATAGTGGTAATGCACCTCAATGTGCTTTGTGCAAGCATGAAAAATTGGGTTCCTTGCAACTACCAATGCACTTTGACTGTCAATGTAGATGGTGTTGGTAGTGTCCTCCTCACCAACACCCAAATCAGCCATAAGGCATCTAAGCCATACACACTCAACCGTAGCTATGAAGATACCCTATACTCAAACTCACAACTAGAAATGGCCACAATAGGTTGCTTCTTGCTCAAACATGAGATGCATGAACTGTCGAGCATGAAACAAAAACTAGTTGTGGACATCGTGTGTCAAAACAACCAGCCCAATCTGAGTATGAAAAAGCGTCTAAATCTAGCGGCAATGATCACCCCTTGGGATAAAACAAGCCAAGATGTAGAGTGCCACTCAAGTAGCAAAAATCCTCATGACAGATTGACAATGCTTAGACCCTGGGCTATGCATGAATTTTCTAACCCGTGAGACTACAAACTGAATATCCGGCCTCGTGTTGCATAAAAAAGTAAGGCATCCAACAACAGTTTGATAAAGAGTGACATTGGCAGGATCACTAGCATCATGAAGACTCAATTTCAAACTTGTTTCCATGGGAGTGGCAATAGGTTTGCAATCCTCAATTCCAAACTTACATAGCAATGTCTTTGTGTAACTTGTCATACACAAGGTAATACCACCATCACACTGCTTAAACTGTATGCACAAGTAATGATGAAAAAATCCCAAATCTTTCATCTTGAAAGTAGCATTAAAATCAGCCTTAAATTCACTAATATGCCTCTCATTTGGTCCAGTGATCGAAAAATCATCCACATAGAGAACGACAATGAGACGTACATCACCCTCACACTTTATATACAATGCGCTTTCTATTGGATTGTTACAAAAGCCTCATTTGACCAAATGAGTGTCAGCCTTATCATTCCAAGCGCAAGGAGATTGCTTCAACCCATACAAAGCTTCTTTATATATGCACATTTTATCTTCCTTCCCTTCAATGACAAAACCATGAGGTTCCGTTACATTAACTTCCTCAAATATGTCACCATTCAAGAATCAGTAACAATCTTTGACCCATATACATCGCAACCAAAATGAGCTACCAATTTTCACAGTAGTCATACGACAAATGGAAGCAAAAGTCTCTTCATAATCTATGCCTTTTTCCTGAGCATAACCCTTTGCAACAAATTGAGCCGTATAATGATCAATGTCACCATCCGGCTTACATTTCAACTTGTAAACCCACTTTGTACCAATGGCCTTTTTGCTAGGAGGCAAATCATATCAATTCCATGTGTTATTTTCTATAAGTGCATCATATTCGGATTGCATGGCAACCATCCAATTTTTTGAATTTTGTGCTTCATCAAAAGAAAGAGGTTCCTCAACATCACGTAAGCTAGACACAACCAAAGCATAACAATCTAATGCATAAGATGCATGGCGTTAACTTGAATGAGTATGACTAGACAAAGGTGCATCCAATTTAATGTCATGCAAAGTATGCACCATCCATTTTAGCATACCTCTAGCGTGTTCATTCTCAATCCTTTCCTCATCAAGTACATCATGTACATCTTCATCAGTAATAGGCTGATCACTAACATTTTTAGATTCCCCCATAGGCTGTACATTTGCCTCATTGGAATTTACATTCAAACTTCCACCACTAAAAAGAGGCAACAAAGTGTCATAAATGTCATGTGAGCTTACATTAATGTATCTAGTACATGACAACAAGGGCTTAACAGAATCTTCCACAAACACAATATCTTGTGAGACCAAGATACACTTTTTTTGCAGATGATACAACCTGTAACCTTTGCTTTCAACACTATAACCAACAAAAATGCATTTGATAGCCTTTTCAACCAACTTTTTGTGCTGCATTTGTGGCACCAAAGCATAATCCAAAGAACCAAAAATGCTCATATGCTCAATAGAAGGCTTTCTATCATGCCATGCGGCATAAGGAGTCATAGAATATAAAGCTTTTGTAGGACACCTATTAAGTACATAAGTGGCACACCTAATAGCTTCAAGCCAAAACAAATGTGGTAAAGCTTGAATTTTGACCATACATCGTGCCATCTTTTTTAGAGACCTATTTTTCCTCTCAGTAACACCATTTTGATGAGGTGTATATGGCACTATACATTGGTGTTTTATCCCACAACTAGCCAAAAATGCATTAAATTCATGAGACATATACTCCCCCCCCCCCCCCCCCCCCCCCCCCCCCCCTCCCCTTACCCCTTTATCTGAATGGAGGGTGCCCATAGTACATTTCAAGACATTTTCAGCCATAACTAGAAATTTCTTGAAGCAAAAAAATCGTTGGACTTTGCCTTAAGTGGATAGACCCATGCATACCTAGAGTAACCATCAATGAAAGTCACCAACTAAAGGTAATTTCCCATGGATGAAGTTTGCATGGCCCACAAACATCACTATGCAGAAGCTACAACCTGCAAGTAGCCCTAGCTAAACGATCCTTTGGAAACTTTGAATGCTGCATATTACCCAAAATGTGTCCTTCACAAACATGTTTGACATGTGCATCAATAGGTGGCAAAGAAGCAACCATATCAGATTTCTGCAAATGCAACAACTTGGCAAAATTCAAATGCCCAAAACGTGCCTGCCAAAGTTTTTCATCTAAAATAGCCTTAGAATCCACAACTGCATTTGAAAAATTTTGCCAACACTTGTCATACAAAGTGGGCTTATATAGTTTACGACATAAGATAGCTGATGCAACAATATCACCACCAAAACTGAGATCATGAACTGTACATTTGTCATCTACAAATTTCACAACAAGACCAATTCTAGCAAGTGCATATACAACAAAAGATTCTTCTTGATCCTAGGTACATACAATGTATCAACAAAAGACTCTTCTTTATTCTAGGTACATACAATGTATCAATAAGTGGAAAGACTTCCACTCTCGCAAATAGCTAGCACAATCTTTTCAACTCCCTTGATTGGATAAGAGGCATTGTGCACCAGCAACTAAATTCCCATGAGGGACATCCTCAAGAGAGGTAAACAAGTCATGATGAGAGGTAATGTGCTTTGTAGCACCACTGTCAAAGTACCACACATGAGCATTTGCAGCAATTGACATGCATGCATCTCATGGACAAAAGGATCATAAGTCCATTTTGAACTAAAAGCCCATTCTGCATGCATCAACGTCAACATCACAATCTCTTTTCACAGAAGACTCAACAATAGATGCATTTGTGGTGTAAAAAGCCTCTCTCTTCTTAGCCTCTTTTTCCTTCAACTTAGGACACTTCTTGATCAAGCGATCATTAGATTTACAATAATGGAAACACATCTTCTTTTTTCCCTTTTCACTAGAATCCCCAAACAAATTGTTACCAACAAAAGCATTAGGAATAGGTGATTTACCAGTCAATGAAGAACCATGAGAAGTGGCTACATCACTGCTACCACCTTTTCTTTGAGTAGCAATAAAGGCTTGTTCAACTATACATTGTTTAGCCGTGTTGTTTTTTAAGTGACTCTTGCAACAACAATGTGCATAATGCATCAAACTTGACAACTTCTAGATTTCCTTGGGTCATAAATCTCCAAGTACTAGCAAAATTTTGGTAAGAATCTGGAAAAGCATCAAGAACAATCTGCACAAGGGAACTGTAAAAAATGACTTTGCCTGTAGAAATAATTTGCTCATTGATATCCTTGACACCAACAAGGAAAGTTTCCATCTCATCTTCCTCATGCATAATCTTTGACTCCAACTCTTTACGCACAGCAATGCAATTTTAGCCTCATTGCGGCTTGCATAAAGACGAGCCACAATATCACAAGCATGTTTTGCAAATTTTGCTGAACGAATATGAGGAGTAATAGTGCGCTTCACAGACAACACAATCAGTGTATGAGCCTGCACATCTTTTACATCCCAATGAGCTTGCTCAATGGTAGGCAAAATAGCTCTGGAAACATCAATCCTGTCACCAAAACCTGCAATATCCTTAACATCACCTACATTCTCTAAACCAAGCTGTACATCAATGCCCTGCACAATATTCCAAACACCCTTTGACACAAGGACATGTTTCATCAGATAAGCCCACATAGGGTAATTGTTCCCATCCAATCTATCCTTAGTAGAAAACATCTTGAACACAAACCATGGAAAATGTGCTATATAACACAAACCATAGAAGACTGTAAGGGATATGTTATGCAAAAATGGCACTAATAAAAATTTTGCACAAAATGACAAAATAGCCTGTGGAATATTACCTGTAGTGGACATGGAGGCCAAAATGATCTAATCGGGAGGATGAAACGTTGTGATACCAATTGTTGGAATTAGGGTTGCAAGAAAACGGAAGAGAATGGGGTCTAGGAGGGCCTCTTTATTTGCCATGAGATTAGGGAGGTGATTAACATTTTGACAAATAGATGTACGCCATGTGTGCAAGAATGGTGGGTGTGTAAGAGAGGTGTAAGAGTGGTCAAAAGATGCACTTTTCCCTCCAAAAAAAGGGGGTGGACAACTTTATGATTTTCAGCCTTTCATAACTTCTACATATGATCTCCAATTTAAGCGGAGATTATAGGTTTGTAATCCCCACGCCGAGCTCTTTCCGTAGATATGCTACATGACATGGTTTTGTCCCCACTAGATCTTAAATTTCATTTTGGGAGGAAAATTTGAATTCAAATAAACTAGGCGTTTTAAATGTTTAAATGTTTAAATTCAAAAGTTGTCCTTTGATTGCTTTCTTAATACTAGAGGTTTGACTCCCTTAAACTTCCAAAATAAAGAGGCCCTCCTAGACCCCATTCTCTTCCTAATGTCAAGGCACACAATAGAGAGTGTTTTACTTACTGTACAATGAAAAGATAGATAGCCCTAGAGTGATGGACGTATATACAATGCACAAGGAAACAACTTCCTACTGAGGGAAACAATACCCCGTTGGTCCTAAGTATGTTCACACACATCACTACCACATGTATATGCTAATAATTTGTGGGGTCAAATGAGCAAAAACTTGGAAAAGATGGGCTAGAAAACCCCTTCACATGACAAACTCATATATAAGAACATGGGTATGACTCAATCCAAGAAAACAAAGGCGAAGCCAGTACCAGTGGGATAAGGCGGTGGGTCGCTATTGCAAAGGAGAAGAAGTGAACACCACCTCACTACTAGAGTACAAAGGAGTAAAAACGATAGCCATACTTGATAGTGGGATTGGAATAGCCATTGCTACGAAGGGAATCTAGGAGAAATGGGAAAGACCAACTCTTAATAAAATGTGCATGAAGTTGCAACTAGCAGATGGATATGTGAAGAGACCTTAGGAATGTTGGAACAAATTATTGTATCCAATTGCAGAATAGAGGACGAGCACACTTATGTTGTAGCAGACTTTGGAAAAGGTGTAGGGAGGCATTGTAGCATGACCTAATCCCAACCCACACACAATTATCAAATCCGTGGATCCGGCAACCCGACTAGGGCATGGAAGCACAAGCATCGGATGAATATGATAGAGGATTCAAGAGATCACCTCTCCAATGCAAGTAGAGATTAGCCATGGCATGACTAACTCTAAACCTACTCTAATCACTAATCAAACAACTCCTACACACATCAAGTCCACCGAAGTCCAACTTGCCATAGACTAGAAACCCCAAGCACACTAATGATAAGCATACACTAATTACCACATGTCAATTAAGGCACTTCATCAATAGCTACACATACGATGTGAATGGTGCTAGAGCTTCATAAAACCTATCTACACACAAGCAAAGAATAGGGAACACACATAAATTACAAGATTAAGACCCAACTTAATCAACCTAATTTGTGATGCTAAATATTGCAAATCAATTGCTCGTAGAGAGATAAGAGTGGTTACTAGCAAGAAGTACATCCATCTCTCAAATCTAGAATAATGAAAGTGTACAATACTACTCCATGACATGATGAGATGTAGAGAAGAAATAGACTAATGAGAAAATAAGAATTAGATTAATAAAGAAGAGCTTACTCTAATTACAATGGTTAGCACTACCCTCTCAAGCATAGACATTAAGCTCAAGGCTATGCCAAAGAGTGAACACTCTAGAGAGAGGGAGCTCTCAAAAGTGGATCCTCAAGAGTGGATACTCAAGAATGAAGCCGCCTTGCCTAAAGGCTTCCTTTTAAGGGCTTTCACCACAATCCCTTCTACTATGGGTTTAAGCTTGAGCCCTCAACTACCATTTACAACTTTGGAACTCCAAGTGAGCCCAAGACTTATACAAAATGAGTGGGAAGTATTGGGTCACATCCATAGCATATCTTCCGCTTGATGCATATTTGGTGTACCTTGTGTTAGCCACGGATAACATTCCCGCCTTCCTAATTTGGTGCACGTCCTCATGTGCCGTGAAGCAAGACACGGTGACATGGTAGAAAGAAAGTCCATGGAAGAAATGTTGAGCTGCGAAACATAAGAACAAGTAATGAGTATCAAAGGCCAACAAGGATACAAGACATGAAGTACAATGAACAATCATGCAAAGTGAATATTTTGCTTCTAAAAGATGGGTGAATCATAGTAAAAAACTAGACAACATAAAGCAAAAAAACACCTAAACTATCGTGAAGATTAAACCACTTGAAATTTCAGTTTTATTTATAAAACACAAGCAATCAATTATGACCCTGGGCTAATGCAAGTTCTTAAACTTATTACCCTAAAAAATATGTGACCAATGTTAATAAATCATTCAGGTCTAGCATGTCTATGGGCTATAAAAAAGCTCCTAATCTATTAGTACACTGTCACAACTTTTTGAAGCTCATGGAAGTTTTTTGTTTGCCATTCATGGAAAAAAGTAAATCACAATACAAGGCTACCACCCCAAGGCAAGTCTAGGTGCGATTCTCGGTTCCTTGAACCCTCAAGAAGGTGTTCCAAAAGCCTACTAGCCTACCAAGGCGACAGCTAACCCCTATCAGCCCAGGGCATCCGTTTAGGGCCTTGGCCAAGCAAGCCAAAGTGATTCCCCTCGCCTGCCAAGTGCTAATAAGGTGCTAGGCCTCACATAGACACAACATAACATAAAAATTTTCTTTTCATGTGTCTAGTAGCATTTTTTGCTACTTTTTCTTGACACTTTTTTGCTTCATTGCTTCATTTTTTAGCACTTTTTTATTGCTTCCAACATGAGATGCTAATGGAAAATGGACTAAAGGACTAAAGCCTAATCATAGCCCTAGATCATGTAAAAAATGAATGAAGTATTAAAACCATCACTAAGAGTCTAGGACTAATGAGAAATGAACCTACATTAATCTAAGGTCAAGCTGGTCAATTACCTATGATTAGCAGCCTGAGACGGGTCAACCCACACACACACACACACACACACAGTTTGCACCATTCACTCTCTCTCTCTCTCTCTCTCTCTCTCTCTCTCTCTCTCTCTCTCTCTCTCTCTCTCTCTCTCTCTCTCTCTCTCTCTCTCTCTCTCTCTCTCTCTCTCTCTCTCTCTCTTGCGCCGATCCCACACCTGCCCCACACACACCCAACGCAGGTACTGCTTTCCCAGATCATGTCGATGGGCACATAAAGACAAAACACCCTTGCTCACTTGCTGCGCATGAAAACACGACCCTCACTACCTACCACGGTTGACTCGCTAACAGCCAACACACACAAACACACACACACACACACACAACTGGCCCCCTTCTGAGGGCCATACACATGTGACCCACCCCGGACTCGCCTGACTTTAGTTGTGCGACACACACACACTCATGTCGGATCTTGCTCTGGCCGCAGTTTCAACTCCAGCCACTTGCCAAACCATTTGCCGAGCCTTGCTCCCTCCCGCCCCATGCACTTGATTTGGTGTTGCCTATTGAACACACACACTGCCGTGCCAAGTTGCCAACTCAGTCAGCGCTGCCAAAAATAAAAAAAAACATAAAAATAAAATTATTAAGGTTGCCTTTTTCAACAAAAGATAAAATCAAAGGGTAAGATGGGGTTCCTACACGTCGCACCTCGCTCCCCTTCCGGAACTTGCAAAGCAATTTAGTGCTCACTTTTGAATGCCATCCTTTGTGTGTACTATAGTTGGTGCGTGTCTCTCTCTCTCTCTCTTCCTGTTTCATATGTAAAAAGTTGCTATTGAGCACATATTGGTGCATCTATTATGTCATGGATTGCGGTTCCATTAGGGAAATTTTGAGGTCACTTTTGTGCCCTGTAAGAATATGTAGAGAGAGAATATATACTTTATTTTAAAAATAGTGAAATGTTTGTAAAAAGGTGAGTTTGCGTCCTTTTTACCTCCACCGAAACATGTCATTGTCAAATATTTCTAGGATCTTTCGTATTCTAAAAAATACTCCCTCCAAAACTAACGAAAACGTCAGTTCTGGCCCAAAATTCAAAATTTTCAAAAGCTGAAACAAACCTTTTCTGTGTCGTCTTCTTCCTCGTATCTGCACAGCTTTTTCCTATAGTACTATCTCTAACAAATACTGTTAACAGACTTCCATGAGGAAGAGAAGAAGCTTATACCATCTACACATTGAGCTAAATGAAGAATATTGTCCAGTGCGCAAGAGAAACAAATGTGCAGAGGTGTCCTCGTCCATATTTGAAGCAATGCGGCAAGATCAAAAAAATCACATTGATCTCTGGACTGATGGAAGATTGTATCCAGTGGACCCAATGACAAAGAGCACTCCCCCATTCTCAAATTGTTCATCTTTGATAAAATTTGTGGGTGATGGTCAAAGAGGGTTGCTGGGTTATACACAGAGTCTTGCGGCAGAGAGAGATATTCTTAAGTTAGAATATCATTTGACCAAACAAATGATAAATACTCTTAAACAACAACTTGAGGAATGTAAAGAGAGCAACGAAAAGCTACAAACTCAGCTCAAACAAGCTAGAAGCAAGAATACAATGTTAGGAAACAGACAAAGAGAAAAGAAGTTAAAGAACATTGAAGCCTTGAGACGTGGTGGAGGAGGTTGCAGCAGGAGAATCAGAGCAGCAAGGTATTGTTATTTTATATGATTCTGCTTATGTTAGGTTGTTAATCTTTTTGTTAGGTTGTTATGCTTATTTTATATGATTCTGCTTATGTTAGGTTGTTAATCTTTTTGTTAAGTTGTATTGTGATTCTGCTCCACATTATTATGCTTATGTTATTGTTATTATGCTATTGTTCTTTATTAAATGATTAATATTCAGTTAACTTTAATTTAGTTTGTTTATTTTGTTGGTGTCATTTGGACAATAATCAGTTAATTTTGTACCTTTTGATTTAGGACTTTGCTACAACCAAACTCTGCATCAAACATGGAAATGGCAGCTAAACATTATTGTGATGTTTTACCTCTCAAGGTTGCCAAAAAGATTTTCACAGAGAAGAAGTTTAAAAAGGCAAAGGAGCAGTGCATTGAGGGATTTTTGCAGAGCTCTTGCTTGGACAAGGAGGATGTGCAATATAGTATGGATAAGGTAGGCATTAGCAGAGATGGTTATAGCAAGCTGTTCAGAAATATGAAGTCAAGGTTAAAGCAATGTAAGGTCAGGTCCTCTTTGCTTCCAAAGCCATCCATTGTGCAGCAGGCAAGGAAAAAGATCAATGAGAGGATAATGGAGATGTTGGGTGAGCCTCACCACATTCATGGTACCTATCATGGTAAAAAGAGGGATCTTCAATTTGACGAGTTCAATAATATTTTCCTTGACTTGACGACACTTCAGAAGGAAATGATCAGATTCTATGAGCTGGAGCATACAGAAGCAAATGGTGTTGTCAGTTTTGTGATAAAGCTTGATGAATGTGAGATTGTTAAGAACAGAAAAATTGAGAGGATTTCCATAACTTTAATGAACAGAGCATTGAAACCGAAGGATACCAAGTACTTCAGCGTGCAATCGAAGAAGAATGTCTGGTGGCTAGGTGCTTTTGAAGTAGAGAGTGAAGACTTTGATGTTCTGGATTGGGTTTTCCATCAAACAACAATACCCGAAGTCATTAATGCACAAGAATTAGGGGAAGAGCTTGAAGTTGAAGGGTTTGGAAGTTACAGGGTGGAATGGCACATGGGAGGAGACCTTAAAACCCTTAAATGTATGTACAATGTCTCCAAAGGAGCTATGGCAAAGAGCCCTTGTCTGTATTGTATGGCATCAGCAAAAGAATGTAATCCTGCAAATTGGAACAAAGCACCCAATAGGCATACTCAAGATCCAAACTTCAAAGCAGTTTTAAATATTCCACTTCCTAATGTCCATATATGCACTCTGCATGCTCTTTGCAGAATTGTGGAGAAAATTGTACATCTCTATGTGGGGTTTGCCTGGAAGTTACAGCCAAAAGCAGCTAGAGATGCTGCAATCAAATGTATTGAAACGGTTTTATCAGAAATTGGCCTTCACAGTGGTAAGGTTAAGATTGAAACAGACCTGAAGAGGTTTTCAAATGGAAACAATGTGCCTAGAAAGGTATCTGTTGGTGGTGTGAAGGCCAGAGCTTTCTTAGGGTTTCATGGCAAACTAGGAAAGGTAAATGCCAAGAAGGGTTCATCCAATGTGAAGTATAACCAGTGGAAAGCTCTCCACAATGCCATCAAAGATCATGGTCTTGAAGGTACATCAAGAAACAAAAAGGCAGAGGTATGGGAATCACTAGACAAAGTATTTTCCTACTGTGATAAGACATCCTGGGGAAAAAATGATATGCCAAATTTCAAGAAAGTGCTCAATAACTTCAGAAGTGCAATGAAAGATGCTTGGGATCAGGAATTCACACATTACATGGTAAGTTTTTTATTCCTTTTTAATATGTACATACTTTTAGTTTGGAAGCATATGATTAATCTCATACTTACTAATTATTGACACACTTTTACTTTGCCAGCATATAATTTACAATCACACTCCCTGGTTTGTAAAGAGATGGGGCTCCCTGTCCATATGGTCTACACAAGGCATGGAGAAATCCCATTATCAAGCAAGAACCAAGTTTTTCAAGCATACAAGACATGGAGGAGGTGCAGTGAAGGCAAACAGCTTGCTTGAGGTTTTCCAATGGTTCTATAGACAAATATGGCATAGAACCAGATCAAAAATGACAAAGAAAGCACTACTGAACTCAGATTTAGCAAATTCCTTACACAGGAACAAGCAAAAAAGACAAAATTCATATAATAGTTCATCTGCAAATGAAAAATTCTTACAATGGCTAGCTACAAGAGAGAGACAAGGTAGAAAGTGGGCCAAAGTACAGGTATGAGCAAAGTCAGTCTTTTGATGAAGGTACATCAACTTCACCCCTAAACTTCAGAAACTTCTGCTTATTGTAGCCTATCATTTGTCTCTTGAGGTCCCCAGAGTGGGCAAGCACATAGGATGCCATTGTTGCAAAATAACCAGCTCTAGAACCAGTAAGGCCAGGGAAGAATCCAAAAATTCTGATGGCTTCCTCCTTTTCCACCAATATTAACTTCTCTAACCCTGGAGGAAGCTGATATGAACCAACAACCTTTGTAAGTGCTTTAATTGCAAGCATTGGCAGCAATGGTTCTCTCGTAAACTTGTTATGGAATATAATGACAGTCTCTTTGTTGAGCTTCCCAATAAAGTGTCCCAAGCTCTGGTTCCTTCCTAAATTTAAGGGTCTGGAACCCTTCCCCCTGCCAAGGAATTTGTCTGTGTCCAGTATTTCAATCTGCAAAAATATGTCTTGGTTAATTGTTCAGCACATTAATAAGACAGGGCAAAATGGTCATTAACATACCTTAGGAGACTCATCCTCCTCAAACAAGGCAGGTTCCCATATATCAATGGATCTAGTTGGCCTTACTTCATAATCTCTGGTCTTTTCCTCTCCCATATGCTCTATTTTAAGCCTTTTTTGGATCTCATTGAACTCCTCTTCAGAAGGTACACCCTGTTGCTCATATCTCATAACAATGTCCTGCACATGCTTTCCAACACTTGAGCTGTCAATAAAATTTTCTGCCTCTGTGTCCAAGACTGCTAAGGGGCAAGGTGAGTAATCAATAAATCCCATGTCATTAGATCCCCACTCAGCCAAAACTGCCAAAGCATAATCTTCCCTTAGATCAAAAAGATGATGAATGTCATTCAGCAAAACATATTCCTTTTTGTTAACTTTGTATGTGGGAAATGTTGCTGTGCAATGCAAAGGATCAACATCTTCATCCTCAATGTCAACATTCTCCACTTTAGTGATGTTTTCTGCTTTAAATTTTGCAATGTCCAGCATCTCAGTGCTTTGTAGCTTCTCTTCCTCTTCATGGAACTCCATCTCTATCTCCTCTTTCTCCTGGTCCTCCTCAGCCTGGGAAATCTGCTTTGGAATCTCTTTGCCCTCTGGTGTTGGGAGTACACTGAAGAAAATGATAAGTCCAAGGTCATAATCTACCAACTGGCAATGCATATTACCATGAAATTTGCAAGGCTTTATGATCTTTTGCCAGTCTGGATGAAGGCTTGACCACTTCTTTGCAATACCTGTCCTTGACAAGCTACCTGCTTTGCATATATCAACAAAATGAACAAGATTGTCAAGCCTGTGATCTCTGATCAATTCTGTATATATCTCTTTCAAGTCACTAATTTGTGTAGAGAAGCCATCCACAAGTGCTTGAAGATCAAAGGCAGCATTAAAAATCTATTTGACACTTTGAAATCTTGTAAGTTCATTAACTTTGTAAAGAAAAGACATCAGCCTATCATCAGCGGTCTCTTGTATATCCTCTGTATCCATTATGAAAATCCACAAATGCTCAGCTGAAAAAGAGAAAAGAGAAGTCTATCAAGACATTAACCACCCTTCTTTATATCAAGTCTACAAACAAATTAAAAGCATAAAATTGTCAAGAAAATTAGGCGCACAAATTAAGCGCAAGCAAAAAAGAATTACATAAAATTGTGACATGCTATGTTTGTCACTTGCTATGCGAACTTTGAGAAGTTAAGAGAAACTCATCACTCACTAACAACGCGCACAGAGTGACACTTGGTACGCAATTTCCTATTGCTAGGAAGAGGTTGACGTCTACCAAAATGGCGCACGGGTGTCGCGGTGTGTCGCTTGGAGGGTTGGAGGCTTAAATTCGAAGCCTTGTGAAGGACAATAAGCGAATCAACGGGTTGGGTAGGTTCCTTTTATGGCCAAAAACGCCGCCTCGGGAAGTGTGCAAATCGGTTGCCGCCTCGAAGTTTGGTCCAACGGCTAGTTTTTATGCGCCTAGGGACTTGCACCATGCACCCTATATAAACATCCTCAGAGCCCAAACTAAGCGCATTTTGAAGGAGGTTTTGAAGGAGGTCCACAACCCAAAACTTCGAGCGCTTTGAGCGTCACACCGTGCGCGATATTCGTAAGTGAGAAGACTTTGCCTCCTTTGTCATTTCGTGTACCGAGTTTCAAAGCAATGTGTTCCACTATGTCCACATATGTGATCATGTTTATGATGTGTACCGCAATGTGTGCCATTATTTTCACCATACGTACAATATGTGTCTCAAGATGTTTAAGAGGTTTTCATCGCTTGGGACTCCCGTCACCCCGTGCGCGAATTTGGTAAGTGGGAGGACTGTGCTCCCTTCGAAATTTCGCGTACGAAGTGTCACCGTATCTGTGTAATGCTCCGTCACCCCGTGCGCGATCACCGTTAGTGTTAGGACATTGGTCCCTTTGTGATTTCGCGTACCGGGTGTAATCGCAATGTGTTCCACTATGTACGGAAATGTGTGCCACTAAATATACATTTTGAAGGAGGTTTTGAAAGAGGAAAATTCGAGCGCTTTGACCGTCACACCGTGCGCGATATTCGTAAGTGAGAAGACTTTGCCTCCTTTGTCATTTCGCTTACCGAGTTTCAAAGCAATGTGTTCCACTATGTCCACATATGTGATCATGTTTACGATGTGTACCGCAATGTGTGCCATTATTTTCATTATGCGTACAATATGTGTCTCAAGATGTTTAAGAGGTTATCACCGCTTGGGACTCCCGTCACCCCGTGCGCGAATTTGGTAAGTGGGAGGACTGTGCTCCCTTCGCAATTTCGCGTACGAAGTGTCACCGTATCTGTGTAATGCTCCATCACCCCGTGCGCGATCACCGTTAGTGTGAGGACATTGGTCCCTTTGTGATTTCGCCTACGGGGTGTCACCGCAATGTGTTCCACTATGTACGGAAATGTGTGCCACTAAATATACATCGTTTACTTTTTTTTACTAATGTTTGTTGTGTAACAATCATTCCTATCCCTTTTGAAGATGGCAAGGACCAAGAAGACTGCAAGGAAGGTTGATAAGCCGGTTGATAAGCCTCTATCCGAAGATGAAGAAGAAGCTCAGCCTAGCAAAGCTTTAGCTGGTACTTCAAAACCAAAGGAGAGCACATCTCAGAGGAAGGAGCCTAAACCAAGTACACCTGACCCTCAACCAAGCAAAAGAAAGACTACACATCAGAGGAAAGCTTTCAAGCCAGTGCAGTTTAAGCCTCTCCTTACAAAGAGAAAGTTCAAGCAGGGGGTCAAATGTCTAAGAGAGATAAGGAAGGCCATAAAGGCCATCAATCTTGCAATTCCCAAACTGCCCTTCCAAAGACTATGCAGACAAGTTGCAGAGGAGTACAAGATTGACATGAGGTGGACTAGAACTGCATTAGCATGTATCCAAGAGGCTTCTGAGGACTTTATGATTGAGCTTTTCCAAGATGCCTATATCTGTGCAGCTCATGCCCATAGGGTTACTTTGATGGACAAAGACATGATCACCCTCAGGAGGCTGAGATACAGGTTTTCAAGAATGTTGGAGCCTGTCCCTATGCATGATATTAAGGCCTTTAATATTCTCAACATTCCTCCATGGAGGAAGCCCAAGGAGCCTGAAGTAGGAGTAGTTGATATTACTGAAGAAGAGGAAAAGGAAAGGAAAAAGAGAGCAAAGGAAGACAAGGAAATTGCAGAGAGAAAGGAGCTTGACCTGTTGGAACCTCAACTAGTGCCCCTCTTGAGGAGTGTCAATCCTACTGGTTTTGTTGTCGCTCTATTCAGTGAGGAGGATCCTAGGGAGGATTACAATTCACTTGACTCTGAGACCTTGGAAATTCTCAAGGACTGGACCAAGGAGATCAATTCTCCACTCCTTATCACATGCCTCAGGTTGTTTTTGTTTTCCTATGTATTTTTGTTTATAGCAAGAACTCTTTATATAACAATATCTTGTACCAGGTTAATGATGCATACATATGAGCCAGACCTTCAAAAAAAGGTGGAATTTTTAGACCCTTCTATCTCCCACTTTCTCAGGACAGAGACAAATATTAGAGAGCTCACAAAGTGGTTGATTCATGTGGACTTGGAAATCTGTGAAATTTTCTTGATTCCTTATCATGAGAGGTAAGTTTCCTACCTACACCTTGTGAAGAGAATTTACTAATTCATGTTAGAAGGCTAACTGAGGCTTGTTTTTATAGCTCACATTGGAGTTTAATTGCAATTGATATTGTGAAAAGAAAATGCTACTTTGTCAATTCTCTTGCTGGAGTACATGGTCAAGCAAAATTGTAAGTATAGTAGCAGACACATTTTGTAAACCACAAGCAGAACCTCAAGCACATACTTTTAATAAAGAATTTTGGACAGTGTTGCTACAAGATTTATAGAGACACTGGAGAATTGTCCACCCATGCCAAAGATGCTGACTGAAATCCAATTTTCAGTTGTGAAGGTTGGAATTCTTTATGCTTTGTTCACTTCAATGGATTATCCTCAAATATTTTTTCCCATAAATACATGTAATGAGTTGCAGGTTCCAATCCAGCCTGAAAGTCATTCATGTGGATGGAGGGTAGTGACAAATGCGAAGCTCCTCTTGGACTTCATATACTGCAATGACAATCAGAATATAGAAGTATAGCATATTTCATATTTGCTAGCTGTATTTTTTCTCATTTTATTGTTCCTAAAACTTGCTTTCTATTGCCTTGTATAGATCAACAGAGAGTGCTATAGTGAGAACCATGTATGGTTGACAAGAGCAAAGATTATCAAGTATATGATTGAAGCAAATGGACGACTGCAAGAGGTATTTAAAGATGATGATGATGAAGAGCTAGAAAAGGCAAAGGGGAAAGCAAAACTAGAAGAGGCAAAGGGGAAAGCAAAGCTAGAAAAGGCAAAGGGGAAAGCAAAGCTAGAAAAGGCAAAGGGAAGTGAAGAGGAAGAAGAGAGTGGTGAGCAGGAAAAGGCAAATGAAGAGATGGATGATAAGAGAAAGAGGAAGCAGCCCTCAAGCCCTCCTGCCAAAGAGCCCACAAGAAAATCTCCCAGGACAAAAGAGCCCACTGCAAAAGCACCAACCCCTAGGGACAGGAAAACTCCTGGCAGAAAACTATTCTAGCTTTTTGTAGCCCACTTGTATCCAATTGTCTATTCTATAGCCCTTTGTATCAAGCTTTTTGTATCAAGCTTGTATCAAGCTTTTTGCAGCCCACTTGTATCAAGCTTCCCACTTGTATCTAATTGTAGCCCACTTGTATCAAGCTTCCCACTTGTATCAAGCTTCCCACTTGTATCCAATTGTCTATTCTATAGCCCACTTGTATCCAATTGTCTATTCTATAGCCCACTTGTATCCAATTGTCTATGTAATTGCAAATATTTGAAATTGAATACATTTTGATCACCTTGTTTTAAGACTCTGTTACAAAATCAAATCATTGATGTTTGGAAAAGTTGCATTTCAATAACAAAATAAAGATCCTTTTAGATCTTTATTTCAATAAGATCCTTGCAGGTCATGTGATACAAAACAAGATCCTTGCAGGTCATGTGTTACAAAATTGCCTTAAAGGATGTTCAAGGCACCAAATGTACAATGCCATCCAAGATGTCCTTGCACTGTAGCCTCTTTTCATTCCTTTTTGATACCTACAAAAACAGCCCAAGTTAAATAAAGAACTAATAAGAGAACAAGAGACTTTTAGGGATAACAGTTACCTTTCCACCATTTATTTGAAAGCAGAATGTTGTGGGCAGTTCAATTTCATCATTTTGCAGGTCCAATCTCAATTGATGTAAGCTACACATGCCTCTTATCTTTACAATTGACAGATGCTCATTGTTTACCCATATATCAATGTCTTCTATTGGGCTGTCAATGAAGTCCTCCATGTCTTGATCAAGTGGAGTTAGCTGACCACCAACATAGTGCCATCTTCTGTAATAAAATGACATAATGAAGTTTTGTGTCCCTATCATGTATTTGCAAGCAATTGAGCCAGCTTGCACATTACAAGTGATTCCATTCACTGTTTTGGTGTTCCAACCCTCATCCACAAATTCAAGTACATTTGCTGAGTCTAAAGTCTTCACTGAAAACATTGTTCTAGATTTTCTGACTTCAGCATTAGAGAAGAAGTCTACAAAAACTGTAATGGGCATGAATATAGAAATTCTACTCTGTTTGCTTGCTATGTTTGCTTTCAAACACTTTTGAATCTCACAAAACAGTTTGCACCTGTAGCTCTCACTTGTATTTGAGCTAGGGAGTGACCATTCTCCACTTTTGAAATCAGGCAAGTCTAGCTTAGTTGTGGCTCCAAGTTCTCCAGTCCTTCTAGGTGGAACATAATAATGGTCAAAGAAGAATATTCCATTCTCTGCCAATGAACCCTTAGTCCTTCCCTTGTATATTTCTTCACCAATTGATCCATGACACACATCCAGAATATTTATAACACATTCTAAGTTAAGAGACTTACAGTTTGGTCTATGTAATCGCAAAGCAGAACTCTCTGAGTTAATATGCAGATCTTTATGCATGTACACATGCTGCACCAGCACCTCTTTGATTGATTTTTTGTTGTCGCCAAAGCTGAAATCTTTAACAATGCCCTTCCATCCCGCCAAGAAATAGTTTTTGGTGGAAGACTTTATTCTCTTGTTCTGTTGCATCAGTATCCACGTTCCTTTGTGTATAGTTATTGGAATCCATTCTCCATTTTGATCAGTCGTGTTGTAAGTGACAATGGCTTCAATGGAAGTTCTTGGTCGTTTTGATCGTGATGAAGATTCCATGGTGAAAAAAGAAATGAGCAGAGAAGTCTAGTCTGAGTTCAAGAGAAGAATAAGCAGAATGTGCAAAAAACGGTTCAAATCTGGATAAGATCATGAGATAGAATCCAAACGTTGTTTTATGATGACGACGTGCAAAATGAAAACAATATAATATGAGAAGTACGTCTTTCTAAAAGCGACAGCTATTGAATGCCTTTGCACTTTTACTTGTTTACATTGCTATTTACCAGCTCAAAGTTGCGGTAAAGATAGAATATTTGCTTTTTTGTGAGTTTTCAAAAATAGAGGTTCCGTAACGGAAGCTCTTCAACCATTGGTTGAGACCACTCTCTCTCTACACGCTAAAAGGCACAAAAATGACCTCAAAATTCCCCTAATGTTTTCATGGATTGCACTAAATTGTCGATTCTTATGACTCTTTTAGTGCATATTTTGAACGCCAAATGCTTTTATGTATTGATTAATGAGCTCTTGTGCAGAGGAATAATACAAAAGTTGGGTGGATTGTCTTTGCAGAGATAAAACTTATGTCATCATATGCTTTTTGTCTCTCTTTCCTATGTATGCCATATATGATATGTATGAGCAAGCATCAATTGATGCTTGGTTGAGAGTATGCATTAAATTTTGGCCTTGGTACTGTTTGAAGTGCTTAATATGTATGAAAAAATCATGGCATAACACTAGATTGGATTCTTGAAATGGCCATGTGATAGCATTGAACATGGAAGTTTTAGTGCTTGTATTGGATGTTCATATGCTAAAAAGCACTAACAATTGAGCTTCATTTTGAAGGGATGTGGCAGGTGTGTGATTTCAAATGATCCAAGAAGGGGTCATCATTGCAAAATATTGCAAAATTGGCTAATTAGAGCCGTTCCAATTATTTGGATTAAAAGTTGTATATATGCTAGCTCATAGCATGGGGCACGTGACAAATAGGAATGTCATTTTGTAGGCAACGCCAGCAAGCTGTAACATATTTGTATTTTATTTTTATTTTTTTGAAAACATCCATTTATGGGCACGTTCCCACAACAAGAGATGACCATAGTGCATGAGAATGGGCAAAGCTCTTGGCTAATCACTGAGACTGATATTGACGCACACATCTGATCCAAAATGAAGAAAAGACCTTCCTTTTGTAATCTTGAATTCAAAATTCAAAATTCCAATTGAATTAAAAGAAAATTTCTTTGTGCCTTTTGATGGTGTATGCACATCTATTTGAGCATCCAAGCAAGGTGAATTCCATATGCATCGTGTAATAACCAACACAACTAAATATTTCTCCAATTCTCATCAAAATTTTAGCAATCCATTCTCATCCATTTCCCTTCTAATTGGAAATCATTTCTCCATATGCTTTGTAATGGATCACATTATGCTCAAAATTGATTTGAATTTGTCAATTGAAAATACATACACATTAATAGGTTGATCAAATTTTCGTTAGCCTATTCAAACCTAATTCGTAATCATTGCAAAATAAATTGCTCATCCCTCAATGCCCTAATCATCCAAATCCTATCAGATTTGTCATTTTTGGTTTGTATGGATACACACACTTGATTATGGCACTTGCAAATGCACAATGTAATGAAAATGTTTTCCATATCCAATCAAATTGGCATACGCAACAATGTCAATACATAAAATTCTCCTCATTTGCATATCAATTGAGTCATCCACACCGATTCCAAATGATGTTCTTACCAATCTTTTCGGTCTTGCAATCATCATGACTAGTGACGAGACACCAATCATTCATCGTTAAATTGGATAGATAATGTCATTGCATAGGCACACACATTAATGCATCTTTTCCATGTTCATCAAAATAATTCATGGCAATGACTAAAAATCTACACAATTGAGTACCAATTGAGTAATGTATCTCAATTCTCAAAGCCAATTGTGATACACACATCAATTATTTGGTCAAATTAATCATCATAAGTGGTAAAAAATACCAATTATTCATTCAAGGACGAGATTGCAGTACATGCCATTGAGTAGGCACACACACCCAAATTTATGCCAAAATTTTATGCAACTAATCCATCAAGTTCACATTGCAATGGCCAAATTGCAAACTCGATGAAGCATAATTGAATGAATACATGCTCAATTTCTAAAAATTAGCATTATTTTTACCCAATCAAGCAATGCACACACTAAAAAATTAAGCACAAATGATCAAATTTGTCTCAATTGGCAATGAATTTAAGCTTATACCTAATGATTTCACATACTTTTCATGAACATTTCACAATCAAAAATCATTTTGGTGCCCCAATTGACCATCAATCATTGAAAATCAAGTGGCCTTGGATGGGCACACACACTCAATTTTTGCCCATTTTTTTGGCATTTAGGCTTATCCAATGATTGAATTAGCCTAACATACACATCATTTACATCATTGCATACTCATGTATCATCAATTCCATCAATTTTTATGTATGCACACATTCGAGATTAGGTGCATACACACTTGAATTTTTTTACATTTTTTTCGCTCTTTGGTATGTGTACACACACAATGATTTTTATGCACACACATGAATTCTTGATGAGAAGAATTATTTGGATACACACAGAGTTCATTAGTCACAATTTGACTATCAATTTCATTCCAAGTGTATCAAATTATGTGCAAAGTGTAGGTCAATTTGTGTTACACGCCTAATTTTAGCAAATAATTAGCAACATTGAACCTCATTAATCAATCAAAAATTGAAATAACAATTGAGTGCACTTACATTGCAATTACACTCCAAGCTATTCCTTTGCTCCACGCGAAGACGCATCATTGCACACACAAGTGTGCACTATCAAATCGGCTCCAAAATTGACCATTTGTAGGTCAAAATTCAAACACTCAAATAATCAAATTAGGTATAAATTAGCACATTGATTAACTTGATTAGAGTGATGATTCCACCTCTTAGAAGGGGATTTAACATAATTTACACTTCAAATGTTAGTGGTTAGGCTAGCAAGGTTAGTCAAAATTAGTAAAAATTAGCATGAAATCAGTACAATTAGCATGGAAAGAAGCGAAATTAGTAAGGGTTAGCATGAAATTAGTGAAATTGGGGGTTTGGGATATTCATAACTCAACATTAGCATGTTCAATATCATCGAATCAAACCAAAAATTGAGTTACACACACTCAGAAACCGAGAAATTAGTAATGAAATTACTCTATTCTACATATCCTAAACTCACTAGCTTAGGTTATCGATCCCCGGCAACGGTGCCAAATGTAGGGAGGCGTTGTAGGACAACCTAATGGCAACCCAAACAAAATAATCAAATCCGTGGATATGGCAAGCCGGCTAGGGCATGGAAGCACGAGGATCGGATAAATATGATAGAGGATTCAAGAGACACCTCTCCAATGCAAGTAGAGATTAGCCATGACAAGACTAACTCTAAACCTACTCTAATCACTAATCAAACAACTCCTACACACATCAAGCCCACCGAAGTCCGATTTGCCATAGACTAGAAACCCCAAGCACACTAATGATAAGCACACACTAATTACCACATGTCAATTAAGGCACTTCATCAATAGCTACACACACGAAGTGAATGATGCTAGAGCTTCATAAAACCTATCTACACATAACCAAAGAATAGGGCACACACACAAATTACAAAATTAAGACCCAACTTAATCAACCTAATTTGTGATGTTAAATATCGCAAATCAATTGCTCGTAGAGAGATAAGAGTGGTTAATAGCAAGAAGTACATACATCTCTCAAATCTAGAATAATGAAAGTGTAATACTACTCCATGACATGATGAAATGTAGAGAAGAAATAGACTAATGAGAAAATAAGAATTAGATTAACAAAGAAGAGCTTACTCTAATTACAATGGTTAGCACTAGCCTCTCAAGCATAGACATTAAGCTCAAGGCTATGCCAAAGAGTGAACACTCTAGAGAGAGGGAGCTCTCAAAAGTGGATCCTCAAGAGTGGATACTCAAGAATGAAGCCTCCTTGCCTAAAGGCTTCCGTTTGGGAGAAATGTTGGCGGATTGATTGAATGGGCGTCCACCTAGATGAACACCACATTTTTAATAAATTTTTACTCTGTTATTTTTTCGAGGTAGTGTAGCTACACTATGTATAAATCCTAATTCTAGAGTAGAAGGTCGATTCCCTAAGTTGTAATTCTGTTATGATATATCTATAAAGGTCCCTATGAGCCAACCACTGGCCATTTAGAGATCCCTACATATAAAATTCAACAACCTTAATGTGAAAGGAGGCTTATCTTTGAAGGAAGGAAGAAGTCCACTGTACGTACACTGAAGCAACCACGAAGATCCAATTTGTAATCAACGTAACTAATGATTGGGTAATCCATTTTTAGTTTTGAAACTTACATTGTGTTCCTCTTTTCATGCTCTTTCATTCAAGTGTAAGCATTGTCAGTTCTATTGTGATTCATGAGATCACGTTAGTGAGCTTAATTTTTCAGATTTGAGTGCTTAAATTACTATTTGTGATGTTTTGACCGTAGGAGAGTGTTCCTAGACCATAGGGTGACCTTTTTGGTATCTTTATTGTAGTTTTTAGGACCTTGATCGTAACGGATCAAGATTCTGGTACCTTACTGGATTACGACTAGACTTGGTAGTATAGTGCCCCTAGACCTCTTAGACCCCGTCCTAAAGTTTTGTTGCATTTTGACTTCATTTAAGTGCCGAAATGGCGTGATGACCGAGAGCGGTGAGCAAGGACATAGACATATTGTTTTATCATTGAGTGGTGGTTTGCTTGTTGAATTGTGTTTTTTCTCAATAGGTTGACTTCTTAAGGACTGACAACGTCAAAGAGTCTTTGTGCCCCATCCGAGTCAAATCCGTTAGTATTGACATTATGTTAGTGCCTGATAGCTATGCTACGGACGTTCTTTGCAAAAACCCGCTAACAACCACACACCATTTTGATAAAGAGAAACCCTAATTCTCTCCCTCACAAGCTCAGATACAAGATTTCAAAGAGGTGGGACTGCACTACACATAGATTGAGCAACCATGAAGGGAAGTGAACAATAGAGAAAAATTGCAGGTTTTTTCACTTAAAAGCAGCTCTCTCTCTCTCTCCCTCTCTCTCTCTCCCTCTCTCTCTCCCCCCCACGGTAATATGAGCTGATGTGTCAATTATGGGCCATTTTTTCACTGTGGATCAAAACTAGGTCATTTTCAACTCATTTTTGACCTAAAAGAGGCCAATTTTAATGTGGAAAATCCCAAACCATATAAAAAAACCCTAAATCTATGGGATCACTTGCATAAGCATAAAAAACATAGATATGCATCATTTTTCATCAAAATTCCATTTTGGGTCACTTTTTATGTAATTTTATGATGATGCTAGTTAGCTGCTATTTTCGACAGTTTTCACTCACATCAATATTTATAGGCGAGATGAGTGTGCCACCATGAAACAGTTGGAATATGTACATCACAAAACCAAACTAGGCATCTTATCAAGTAGGAAAACACGCAATGCTGCCACATCTAGGGCCATGACTCTTAATCTAGGTATGTCTCATGACAGCGATCGAAATAGCCGCTTCAATATATGTCACAATATGTACATGATTGCTTCTATTTCCATGCATTGAAATGTGTCATAATTGGGGTGAATTTTTTTATTTCACATTTTCCACATGCCACAACACGACATCCACCCCCTCTAAACCTGCACATCCTCCACATGTGCCAACATTTTGGTTATGTAGGTTTAATTTGCATTGAGATCCACAAATACTTGGATGTTATTTTCATCTTATACAAAGTCTGGGAGATCATTCTCTGTTTCTTCATCCTCATCCATGGAAATTTCATTAGGTTCTTCATCTTCTTTTTGTTGTGAATCAGGATCATTATCATGTCTCTTGAACATCTTGATTCTTTTTCTTGCTATGGGAATTTTAAGCTTTGTTCATTGAGCTCGCTCAAGGTATATGTAACATTTCCATGCACATTTTTGACAACATATGGCACAAACCACCTTTTTACAAACTTTATTTGTGTGGTGTGTTGATTGTCAAGGCTATTATCGTACATCAGGACCCAATCCCCCTCTTCAATACGCTTTGATCAAAGTCTATGTGCTCTATGAAACCTATCTTTATTCTTTAGTCTTGCATCCATCAATTGAGATTTTTCAATTTCTATCTTCATGTATTCTTTCCAATTTCCTTATGCACAATGAAAGTAGATTTTCCCTGCTTATACCATCTTCCCAAGGTAACATGTTCCAAGTAGGAACTACATCCTCAATTGGCATGGCTGGCTTCTAACCATACATCAATTTAGCAAGCATGTAACTAGTCACTGAGCTATGAGTTGTATAGTCATCCCATAAAGCGTATGGTAGCAACCTTGGCCATTCACGCATTTACCTTTGCATGCCTTAGCCAAAGCTTTGACGATAGGAGGATGTCCTCTTTCACTTTTCCCATTTCCCATTTCCCTCTAGATTATAAGCACAAATCAAGGCTATCTCGACAGCAATTCTTGTGAAGAAATCCCTTGCTTCATCTGCATCTAACTCACGTCTTTCATCAACTATCTTTCCCACATAGACATTACGGCAAATCACATATTCAAGCAAAAATTTACAAACAGCTTTTGTATTTTTTTTCCCTCAGTGCACACCCTTCCGCTTGATTTGTCAAGTCTTGTCATGCAAGGACCAAGGATCTCATTTTCCAAAGTCCTAAAGGCATTGTGAATAGATCAACAACCCACCATTTATAGTGCATGGCTAATTGGTTGGTAGGATGCAATTCATCATGATGGGGTACATTTAAGAAATACTTATTCTCTTGCTCTCCATGTTTGCTTGTGTAGCCTTTATTGTTTCTTTCTTGGCGGTGCTATCAAAGCTGGAGGTTGGAGGGTTTATGGGCATGCACAGCCTTGGGGGAGAGCAAGCAGGTAGAGGAGCGTATTTGGGAGGGGGTTCTTGAGGCGGAGCCTTGGAGGCATCTTCGCCTTCAACAAGAGAGTTGTGTTAGCTCCAATTTTGCTTGCGTTATTCAGTGTTTTTTTCGTTGTCTTCCACGTGAAAAATTGTGACGCCAACATTCTCATAATTGATGCTGGACAATCAAGGTAATCCATTCACTTTACCTCTAAAAGACGAACATCATTTCCCTTGTAAACTGATAAAAATCTCAGTCTCAAAACAAATGATACTAGCCACCTACTCATTAGACTTCTCACATGGGATTTAAGGCACACATATAAAATGGATTCTTCTCTATATAACAAATAATGGTACATTCATAAACAACCATGAAAAACTTCACTTATTAAATATAAACACATTACAAAGGGTATTAACTTATAATTTTTTCTCTAAATGTATCTCTTTCTTATTAAAATCTCTCTAAATCTATCTCTCTCTCTCTCTCTCTCTCTCTCACTCACACACACACACACACACACACACACACACACACACACACACACACATCATGTAACAAACTCAAAAGTTTCTATTCATTCTAATTTTTGCAAACAATGTGTGTTAGAGTATTAGAACTATAAAATAAAGACAAACTTAAAAGTCTCCTGGTTTTTAGGTCAAAAAAATTGAAGTTTTTGCTAAAAGCATTTCCGGTTCACTTTAAGGAAAGCTTGCAATCAAGCTAGGTTATTAAAATTCAAAGGATCAAAGCCAAACTCTTGAAGAGAAAATTGAATAAATGATCTAAATAAAAAAAAAATAACAAAAGAACCAGAGTCTAAAGACCAATAGCAAGAAAAGAGCACAGCAAAATCAAACTGATATGAAAAGAACCACTAACCAATGAATCCCAAAAATAATGATTGGACAGAAGATCGTCGCGCAAGCTCTCTGAGGCTCATCATCATCAGAGCCATCATCAGAGGAAGGGGACTATCAAATACAAGTAGCACTAATGTCACCAATAGAAACAAGTAACCAAGCTTCTTTCTTTGTGATAGCAACATTTTAGATAGAACTTACAAAAGCAAACAATTACAATGCCAGGCTCACGGATATCTATGACATACACCAAACTGCAAATCCCATTCTTCTTTGACTTCCCCTTTGTTTTATTTGCAACATTTTTGCATGGGATAGGCAAACCCCTTTCCTTCCTTGATGGACTTAGCCAAAACAGCTTTGCCATTGGTATCCTTGTCTTTTAAAATCATCTCTACCACACAATCTAGATGATAAAAGTGACCACATATGGCTGCATCACACAAGTAGACCTACACAAATGGCTCCAAATCAGTAATAACTCCATGCAAAAGAACGCGAGGTCCGGCAATCCCCAATTAGTGATTTTTTGCTTCTACACAATATAAGTGGCAACCAAATTGAAACCTGAGAAACTTCTCCATGAAATATTTTCTTTACACCTAAATAACAAAGGAGTCCCATGAAAGGAAAGAGGTTTGTCTGCATGGAAAATGTCAAGTACATTGATGGAAGGGGACTATCCTATCCAAAAAATAAGACATGTATTATAGTTTATAATAAAAGATTGCAATTTGCAAACATTCATATCTCTTGAGAAGCACCAGCCTTGTCATCTAAGCATCCCAATCGTCATGGGTGTAGCACTTGTGCTCCTTGAACTCTTGTCCATTCTCTATATCAACAACACATGATGATCATTTTCCATGAATCTATTTAAATCAAGACACGGGAAGCAAGAGAGTGCATGTGATAGAGAATTGGAAGCCACTCTTAGGGTGTCGATGCACCACTGCTATAGCCTTGCTAAAACCTAATGTGGAGCAACGAGAATCATCGGCACCACCCCCACCCTTATTCAAATGAAATGATCACAAGCATGGGCCATCATGGCTATTAAAGCATGAAAAATATCAATTTCCCTGCTCATACAAAAACGTGATAAGATGTCCTCTCCCTATTGAAAAGCAACAATGCACCAAAACTCACTCCAGAAAGAAAACAAAACATACCAAATCACTGATCCACCATTATCACAGATGCAACAAACAGTCTCACCAAAATCACCAACATCATCCTCTACCTCTTCCCCATAGCCATCCATCTCCTCTACAACATTTAGATCATCACCGTCGTTGGGCTCCTGGTCGGGAGAGCAGTAGTTCACACCATTGTAGATGGAGCAGTAGTTCACACCCTTGTTGGGCTTCAGGTCGACAGAGTAGCAGAAAATAATGGTTGACATCGTCGGCAGAGCAGCAAGTTCACATCGCCGCACGGCAGTAGATTCATGCCATCATGCCATCGATTCAAGGCAAATGATGCGCCGTCGTTGACAAGTAGTTAGGCCATCGATTCAGGGTAGATGATGCACAGTCATTGGCGGGGCAGGGCTGGGCTGTAGATTCAGGTGTAGGGAGGGGCAGCCCCTCGCCCAGGGAGAAACAAGGAGATCAAAGAGAACGGAGGCCTGTGTAGAGTTACAAGCTAGGGTAGAGTTATATATATATATATATAGAGAGAGAGAGAGAGAGAGAGAGAGAGAGTGGTTATATATATAGAGAGAGAGAGTGGTTACTTGAGCCATGTACAGTCCTAGGGTTGCTTGCATGTTGTTGACCATGGTAGATTGAACACTCAAGCTCACGAGTCATAGAGTTGCGAGCTCCACTCCTCATGCTCGCCCACATGGTAGTCTCTTCCCGCTCTAAGGTCAAAACCAAATCTCTAAAATCTGAGATTTTCCAAATTCCACACATAGACATTTTTAAGCGGGCACCTATCCAAAACATGGCAGACTCTTTGAAGAGAATTGTTTACACATCACCATTTCATAACACGTCAAAAGCAAAGCTCTCATTGGTTGAAATGGGATGGGCATGCCTCTGCCCTATTTGGGAAAGCAAAACCCCCCATCCAAAAGCATACTCAAAATGGCGTCGATCTGGTTGCCAACAAGGACATGGCCTACAGTTCCGTGTGGCAGTGTGTATGCAGTGTTGCTGCCATTTCCTAGTCTCAGCACATAGCTCACAAGGGACGAATGTGAGGACCTTAGTTAGGGGATATGTTAAGAGGGAATATTTCAACTATTTAATACATAAGTCAACTTGGTGATACATAAGCGTATCACATGACTCAGGTCCCCCCCACTCATGGGATACACAAGAGGGAATCCCTTCTGAACCTCATACAACAACAATATGGCAACCAACCCCAATATATTTTACATAGTGTAGCTGATAAAGTTCTAGTTGGCCTTAAGAATGACAACACCAATGATCTAGATGAGAAGGAAGAGTTTGAAAAGCTACTAAACAATGCATGCACAGGCAAAGATTGGGGAACTTATCATAGATTACAATGATGGTTGTAAAGCTGGTATCATGGGTGCAGGAGAAGCTCTTGATCATGCCATTGGTTTTTCTATTGAGTTTGCATACGAAGAACAAGAAGAGAAGAGTGACTTGGATGATGTGCGGGAAGAGAACAATAAATAAAATGAGGGTGCAGATGTGGAGACAAAGGCTATGCAGATGGTGGTATTGATGATCATGATGTTGAAGAGGCTAATGAGGGTTTGAACCAAGATATTGATTCCTAGTGACTACTTAGAAGAAAATTAGTTAAGTTTATGGTAGCATCAACCCCAACAAATCTAGAAGCTTGTTGAACAAGTCTTAAAGATGTTAGCTAAGACCTCAAAAGGTTAATGTTAAAAGTCCTAAGACCTAGGACCTTAAGCAAGTTGGGACTGACCTTGAGGTGGGAACCTTGCCCAAGCTTGAGTTGCTTGTTGTGCTTGCTGACTAAGGTGCTTGTCATGCTTGATGATTAAGGTGCTTGAGGTGCTTGTCATGCTTGAATCCTAAGGTGCTTGAGATGCCAAAAGTCAAAGAGGATCCCTACAAAAAGGGAGGTGAGCCTAGAAGTAGGAGCAAGAGAGAATACTCACACACACTCTCAAGGCAAGCCATGACTTAAGAAGCAACAAGGACACATGTCAAGCACCTACACATGCTTCCCTCATGTTGTGCCTAGAGCCTATTGAATGGCCTCTAAAGGGGTCCAATGAGAATTTAGTTTATTTATTTATTTATCCTAGTTTTATTCAAGCCCTCTCTCTCCATTAGGAAGAGGATGGGGTCTAGGAAGGCCTCTTTATTTTCCATGAGCTTATGGAGGTGATTAACATTTTGACAAATAGGTGTATGCCATGTGTGCAAGAATGGTGGGTGTAAGAGATGTGTAATAGTGGTCAAAAGATGAACTTTTCTCCCAAAAAAGAGGTGGTGTCTTTTTTGGCCTCCCATAACTTCCACATATGATCTCTCATTTGAGCGGAGATCATAGATCTCTAATCTACACATTGAGATCTTTCCATCGATATGCTACAAGATATAGTTTTACCCGTTATATTTCAAATTCCTTTTTGGGGGGAAAGTTAAATTCAAATAAACTAGCCATTTTGCCTGTTTGAGTTCAAAAGCTGTCCTTTGATTACTTTCTTAATACTAAAGGTTTGACTTTCTTAAACTGCCAAATAAGGAGGCCCTCCTAGACCCCATTATCTTCCTAATGCAAAGGGGAAAGGAGGAAACTTGTCCAAATGCTACCCTTGTTGCTTGATATGACTAAAGCATGTGATTGGCTAGGCTTGGTGAGGTCTAATCAATGACAAGCTTGAGCTAGAAGAGGGGGTCGACCAAAGCAAGAAGGGGGTATTCTTGAGGGTATACTCTCTCTCTCCCACACACACACACACACACACACACGCGCGCGCGCGCGCGCATTCATTCTCATTGTGTATTGAGTAAGAACTCCATCTCCTTCTCCAAGCTTGAGAAGTTCAGAGCCTTCACCAACAACCCTTGGCTATGGAATGCAAATCCAATCAAGAGCCATGATTCAAACATTAGGGAAATTTTGGACTCTCAAATGGGCCCTATAAGGACTTTGAATTTCTCCCTCTTGTCCAAAACCGGTGCACGGTAAAAGTTTTATAAATGAAATCAAAACTTGTCGGACCTTTTGGATTTAGAATGTACTCATCAAGATCTATCCATTGATAAGATAGTTAAGGGCATAACCTTGGTGCATGAAGCTTACCATCTTCATTGCACCAACAAGGTCTCAAGGAACACAAATCTTGTATTGTACCAAGTCTCTCTTCATGGGAGAATCTATAATACAAAAGCCTTTTGGAGGGGGGACCGGCTCCAAGTATCCTCAACTGTTGTCAATTTCCCTAATTCTCTCTCTCTCTTTTACAAGTATTGTTCATGCCAAGCTAATTAGGTGTAATGTTCATTTTTCTACCTTTAATCAAGTACTCTTCTTATGCTCCTTAAGAATACTCTTAAAGGAAGTGCTCAGTATTGTTATTTCAATTCCGCTACAAGCAATGTATAGCCATATTCCATTAAAGCTCGTGAGCATTTTTCTTACTTTTCTATCTTGTGTTTTAGTTACTTTTTAATTTGTGAACATTGTATCTATGGCAAGCACATTAGGATTGTTTACTTGCATATGATTAGAAAAGTAATTGGAGCCTCTAGAACTTGTTCATACTGATGTACGTGGTCCTATGCCGAAGAAATCTCTAGGGGGGGCTAGTTACTTGTGACATTCATTGATGAATATTCAAGGAAGGTGTGTCTTTATCCTTTGAAAAGTATGGATAAGGTTTTCTCTACTTTCCAAAATTTCCTTGCACTAGTTGAGGCAAAAAACTTAACAACTTAAGGACTGATAATGATGGGGAGTATCTCTCAAGGGAGATGGTTGACTTCTATACAAAGACATAAATTAAATGGCAGTTTATGGTTCCATAATCACCATCCCAAAATCGATTCGCAAAAGGTATGAAATGTACTATACATGAACATGTGCTTACTGTAGTTTCCATGGCAAACCTTAGAGAAGGCTTTTGGGCAGAGGCCATTTTTGTTAGCAATGCATATTGTCAACATGTCTCCTAGCATTCCATTGGATTACAAGGTTCTTGAAGAGATGTGGTTTGGCAAGAAGACGCATTATGATCGATTATGTGTCTTTGGTTGTGGGACATATGCTCATGTGCCAAAACCACTTAGGTCAAAGCTTGATCCAAATTCACATAAATGCATCTTTGTTGGTTATGGTGCTGATCGTGAGATGGATTATTCTCTTGGCACCCAAAATCTCTTTATCAAAAGTTTTGATGTGATCTTCAATGATTCAAAGATGCATAGACAACTTCTTAAGGAAATCGAGTAGAGAAGAGTCACAATTGAGGATGTTACCTCTGAAACACTACAAACTCAGAAGTCTAGTAATGTGCATTCCACTAGCAATGGTCATGAACAAGTAGAAACTAAGAGTCGCACATTGAGATGTTTTATGAGAGCCTCACATCCACTGGAAAGATTTTAGCCAAGTGTTAATTAGGTTAGCTTGATTGACTAGAGTGAACTAACTTGCTACTAAGAAGCCATGCAAGTGGATGACAAGTTTAAATGGGAGCAAGCTATGCAATTTGAGTATGACTTGATTGTGAACAATGAATTTTGGGACTTGGTGAATTTCTCACTAAAAAGAAAGATTTACCTTGAAAATGGATTTGCGAGCTAAAGAGTACATTTGGAGATGTTATGCCTAAGCACAAGGCTAGATTAGTTGCTAAGGGATTTCCACAATAGAAAGGAACTTGATTTTGATGAGAATTTTTTTCTTGTGGTCAAGATAACAATCTTGCATATTGTCCCTAGATATGACACACTTATTGCCGCATGGGATTGCCAATTTGAAGTAGATGTTGAGTCAAAAATTCTTTATGAAGGATTTGATCGAAGCTAGTCACTTTCTTGGTATGCGTATTAAATAGGAAAGGATTGAAAAGATTCTTACGTTTTCTCAATTAAGAAGGTTTTGCATTTTTTTGGTCTTGATAGCTATGACTTGAATACAATGGCCTTTGATGGGCACCACATGCCATCACTTGCTGGTAAATGGCCCGCTCATGTGTACACCATCATTTCTCATTGTAAAAACTCATCCACCATAAATAAAGAAAATCCTAGCATCTATTATGATAATTGTATGCGTTTATCAATCCTAACTAGCTTACTTTTTCCATTTCCCCAACCCTTGTAATTCAAAATCTAAGAATAATTGAATAAATCCATCACTGTGTAGTTGATAGGCCATGCTTGCCAAGCTAGGGCATCTAGCCCATGTAAAGCACCATGCATTTTTGTGTGAATCCAAAGAGGTTTCTATAATCACACCTACCAAGTTTGACTAGGCAATAAATGATTTGTGTTAACCACAATCTACTCGGCCTCTCCTACACCTACAAAAAGAGGGAACACATATTGGATACACATATGGAAGAGGACATTTGGGGGACCATCATGCTCACTATGAGACGCACTATGTGTTTAAGGGAAAATGACAGAGAGCACACAAACTCTTGTTGAAGGAAAGTGATTGGGTGGGTGACCTTGAGCTAGTTGTAACATTTAAAATACCAAATCTTTGCGTTAGTAGGGGACAAGAGTGAGTGTGGACCCTAGAAATTAGGGTGAAATTTCAACAATATCAAGTACTATCACAATGTGCTATAGAAGAGCATATATGAAACTACCACCATGGATTCAAATAGGAATGGCTTAGAGCACGTTATCTAGATGTGTTGCATGCATGTGTACTAGTAAAGGACCTTGAGTTATTGTCATGTGGAGATCAGACAAAGAATGTTAACTTGATTAGTGTAGGCAAAGGGAAAGACTCCAATCGGCTTGTCCAATTTATCAAAACACTGCGATATTTATGTGCTTGATGATCATTTCAACGTTTCACACATGACAACATACCTTGAGGTAATGATCCTCATGGAGAAACACATTACACGTAATTGAACTAGCCTTCATATCCAAAGAAAAAAGTATTTTCCACAATGTTAGGCAAGAATTGGGAGTAAAACGGAAACTTACTACCAACGAGCAAGTTGCCGGAGACCGTAGTGCCAAGGGCCACGGCACACATGTACCAGATGATTATGGTACCCTTAGGCTTCAACAACAACATAAGAAACACATTTTTTCTCCTCCTATTTCTTGGGAACTTTTTTGTAAAGTTTAGAGACCAATTGTCCGATCATGCACGCTACATCGAGGACGCGCTGCATGCTAGATTTCCAAATTCCCCCGATCAACGTTTTTCACAAAAGTGGTTGGAGGGCTACATAAAAACATTTTTGAAAAACAAGCAGTCCAATGTACGGCGCGTAGCAGCCAACCAGGGTAGAGATCCAGACAAGAGCTATCGTGGTGGCAACATGGCAGATGCGGAGTGGAAGTGGGCAATGCAAGGAAAGAGCGATCAGGCTACGATGGGCTCATCCTATAGACAACAACGTGAAGCTCGCACTAGACAAACTCCCACGCACTATGGCTCGGGAGGAAAAGCAGCCTGGAAGGACAAATATGTAAGACTGATTAAATTACAACCTAAATCGGTGATTATAAAGATTATAATTGATGATTTGTTATTGTTATTGTTATTGTTGGTTACTTAGGAAAATTTCACTTTTACTCGACCAACCAGAGAGATGGTCAAGTATCGGGAGCGACATACAAAATTTGATACTTGGCGAGGGTTGTTCGAGAGCAACCACATCTCTCGCGAGAAATTTGACGCAGCAGTTGGATCACTACAAGCGGTAAGTTAAAACAAATAATTTTGTATCAATTGTTTTGAGCTGTTGATAATTGTTTAATTTGGTTTGGGTTTATGAAGAGTCAAGGTGATCAAACGTACGTGTCTCTGGATGACGACGAGATTGAGGAGGATTAGATAGAAAAATATTTGTTCAAACTTTCGTAAAGTTCCAATGTGGCACAATGTATATACAACTATTTTCATTTTATTTGTAACTTTTTTAAATAATTGATCTTTTGCAAATTAAATTTTCAAGGTAAAGTAAATTCAGTTTCAATTCTTTGTTTTTTTGTATACTCTTTCAAAAAATAATTCATGTTTCATTGTTTTTTGCATATTGCCGCGTCCGCGTCAGTTGTCGCGTGTATTGCTGCGCTAATTACCACCGAAGGCCTATTCTTGAATAGGCGTTTGGTGGTAATTAGCGCGGTAATATACGCAGCAATTGACGCGATAATAGATGCGGGTATATTACCGCAGCTATTGCTTTCAAACCACTACCGTGATATGAGCCACGGTTATTGTCATGTACGCAATATTTTCTCTCTCCCTTTCCCTTTGTTTAATTTCTGCGGCAATGCTAGCGGTTATAGACTACTCCTCTTATAGTGAGAGGATACCCCTCATCTCTTTTTCAATTGTCAGGACAGCAAGCACTCTTTGGGCAGAGTTCAAAATTATGGGATGTTGTGCGGTACCTGAAGCTAAGGACCTTTTATTAGGGAATTGTAAAGGTCTAGATATTCGTCTTTGGAACATTTGGAGAGGAATCATACTCTCGCTTATTTGGCTTAACAAGAATTTTGTTGTCAATACTCTCCCCCTCAACACCCATATGTTCTTCATTGTGAACTTAGGAAAGCATCAGATATGCTATGCATTTAGAGATCACAGAGGCTTGGACTCCTCAACCTCTATATCTGGCATCCAAAAGTCATTGAGGTGGCAACAATGAAGAACTGGGATTCCAAAGTACTACTCAGGTATAAGGGTCAAGATGAAAGACTATTTGCATATGATGTAGTTCTTTTGACTTTTGGGGCTACGCCCACCTCTGTATGCAGATCTATTGATTTATTGTTTGTCCCCCTTCCCCCCCAACCTGAGGGTCTTTTATATTCTTTTTTTACTTTAGTAATTTATCTCTTCCACTTTCATTAAAAAACAAAAACGTTGTTTACAACAAAGTCCAGAGGATGTGTTACACAACTCTAACACACGAAGTATACCATGCCCTTGAGTAGGGGGTGCCTGGCTGGAAAAAAACAAAAAATGGGCAGAGAATCTACGCAGACGCGAGGCGAGGGACAACATGGGGCGATGTAGCACGCAGAGAGCAGGAGAGGAGAGGACGAGCCGGTGCGAGCGAGGCGATGGGTGGATGAGCGCGATGCGCGAGGCTGACGGGAAAAGTAGCAACGAACGCCCAAGTGTTTTTTTTTATATTGCAAGGTTTACACCCTGCAGCAATTGAGCATGGTTGCTCGCGAGGTTAGAGGAGACACATGGAGAGTTGTTACCCAGTGGTATGGGTTCGAGTCTCGCCCTCCCAAGATGCTACGAATCCCCCTACCTAAGGGGCAAAATTGAGATTCCTGAGGAATCTTAGGATGAATCGAATAAACTGTATTCAAGGGACTCTCAGGATGAATATGTGATACATTTTTTCTAAAAGAAAATAGAGAGTTTGACTTCTCTAAAAATAACGAACGATTCACATCGCGCTAAACTTAGACTGCAGTTGCGGAACTGGAGTTCCAGGAGGGGATGACTAGCAGTGCAAGCCAGGAAGACAGCACCACAACGTCTACACTGCTCACTTCTACCCTGCTGGCCCTCTGCAGCGACTATGATGATCAAAATCGGCAGCAGGCCGGCGGTGGGCCGCGCCTCCTCAGTTCGTCAAGTGGAGGCGCCGCCGCTCCTGCCTCTAGCTGTCGCCCTAGCAAGCCCACCGAGCCCTCAGCGCCGCCCAGCGCCACGACCACTCACCCATCACCGCCCACCGCCTGCGCTGGCTGCCGCTTCCAGAGGCGAAGGTATGTACGCTTATACACGTAGTTCATACTGTAATCTGCTTTCTTGCTCCATGTCAATTGAATCCTGCTCAAAATAGTGATTTTCATCAGCGGTCACAAGAAAAATTCTCTTGAATACATCGCTTCCCACCATGATTTTTTGTTTTTACATTCAGTATGCATGCAGCCCATTGTAATTATTGCAACTAATTGAAGCACTAGTAAAATCTTTGTGGTCTGGTCTCAGTTTACAAGTGTTAATTATATTTAGCTAGAGCCCTTGCCTTGAAATTTTTGACTGTGCAAAGCAAAAAACTCAAGAGACGTCTTAATTATGGCAATAGGGGTACAGTTTTTGGATTAATGCATGGTAACCTTATGCACGCGTGAGTAGTACAACGCCTGGCATGAGCAGAGAGAGAGAGAGAGAGAGAGAGAGAGAGAGAGAGAGAGAGAGAGATATCTTGCTTCAGCTGGTTTATATATGTGAGCAGGTGCCTAGAGAATTGCGAATTGGCGCTCTACTTCTCACCACAGGAAGACTTGGCTTTTGAAGCGGTGCATCGTCTTTTCGGGGTGAAGAACTTTGTTCGTCTGCTGAAAGACCTGCCTTTACACTTGCGCCACACTGCTGTCTCGACTATGAAATTGGAGGCTCAGTTCCGGATGGCCGACCAAGTCCATGGCATCACTCGCCTCATGCATCAACTGAAAGTCCAAGTGAAGTGCCTTCAACAGGAGCTCATCAAGCTTCGGATGGCGATAATGAAAGCGGAGCGGCAATGTCTTCATCGGATGGCACATGAACGAGCGCATCTTTTGCAAGCGGTCAAAGCTCATGTCCATCATCAACCTCCTATTCCGACCGCACGTAATCATGGTTTGGAAGACATAGCCTTTGCTCGATCCCTTGTCAGTTCTTGTCAAAACAGTGCCTGCAATGATATTGCACCGTCTCAAAGGCAGCTCGTGAATAACTCCGGACCACAAGGTGATGCTCAGTTGATCAAGGAAGCTTCTCAAACCCCTCTCCATGATGATAGTCCGGAATCAGCCTCTCTAGCTTTCAATTCAAACCCTAATCTCGACACGGTTGGACACATTCTTGACGATCATGGGTTTACATGTTGCGACACCGATTACATTCCCATTGGTACGGAATCGATGGCGTTTGCTGACCTGACTAGTTTCGGTGACACTCAACCATCAAGAAACCAACTGTCTCAACATTTTTCTAGCTATCTCAATATTGTATCCCCCATCTCAAGCAGTTTTGTCGATCCTAATGATTTTGTAGCTCCAATTAGTTCAATCAACGAGGACCCCAACCACGTCTTGGCCACCATTAGCAGTGATGAGCCTGGTGACACTAACCTATTTCAATCCCTTTGATTAGCAATATGAGCTCATCCGTCACATCCATCAAGGCATCCCATTTGTAAAGTTGTTTGCAAGCACTTGTGTGTTGACATGCTATTTTTGGTTCTCTATCATTGCGGTACATACGAGGTGACTCATTGGTCAAGAAGATAATCCATTTACGATTTTGCTTTTGCTGGTGTTGTACAGCTCTGGTAAGTGATAGACAAAGAAAGAAGGAAAGGAGAATATTTCAAGGAAGTTTGGACACTGGGGGCTTGGTCTCAAAAATAAGGAGCTGGCAAGATTCAATCTGGAATTTGTCTTGTTGTTGAATTAAGTCATCCATATAGGAGCTTGACCTTGGGCATCCTCATCTAGTATATTGTAATCTTTCAATTACCATCAAGCTAGGGATCTCCTCATGCAACAAGTTTATCTTTTCTAGTACACAAGAAGTTTTAAAAGTTTTCTCAACATGAGAAAACGACACGCCAATCTTTTTGCCCTGCGAAAAAAGGTTTTTCCGACTTTCATGTGGAGAAAAAGAGATGCTTACGAATATTCTCACTTGAGCCGTCGTTGCTCAAAGTGATAAAAGTGATTTTTCATGCTTCAAAGAGATAATAATTTCCACTATCGTCTCTTTTCGATACAAAATATTTATCCCCTCTCTTTTTTTAAGTACGGAATACTTCCCCCTCCCGTTAGTTTTCTCAACATGAGAAAATGACGCGTCAATCTTTTTGCCCTACAAAAAAAGGTTTTTCCGACTTCCATGTGGAAAAAAAGAGATGCTTACGAATATTCTCACTTGAGCGGTCGTTGCTCAAACTGATAAAAGTGATTTTTCATGCTTCAAAGAGACAATAATTTCCACTATCGTCTCTTTTCGATACAAAATATTTATCACCTCTTTTTTTTTAAGTAGAGAATATTTTCCTTGGTGTGAAAATAGCCCTTTTTCTCATGTTGAGAAAACTTCTAAACGTGCTGTGGTACATTCTTTTCTAGCATTAATAATGTAATAAGCTTGTCGCTATGAGATGGTAAGTCCTTTATTGCGGAGGTTCACCACGGGGAGAGAGAGAGAGAGAGAGAGAGAGAGAGAGAGAGAGAGAGAGAGAGTGTCAAAAGATGTACAAGGAGTCCTCTACAAAGGGGAGGACTAGAGCCACAATTAATAGGGAGGGGAGTACAAAGGTATCGTAGGGCTAATGGATGGACGAAGCAAGCTTAGCACTCAATTTTGAAGTCCAAATTAAGTGGACTAAGATTCTTGAGAAAAATCTCCTACCAGCTGAATTCTTTAGGATGACGAGAAGAGAACACATCCACCAGAACCTTTTAACATGTTTAATACTAGAACATGAAAAAAGATGTGCACAATAGTTTCCTCCTCCTAACAACATATTTTGCATAATCCATCACCCACCCTACTTTCTTAGCAATCCATACAGCTTCATGTAAGATCAACCAATGGACAATAGCTTGTTTTTGAGAAATAGGAAAGGCACATCCATTGTCTTTGGGGCTATTGTACTCCTCACCTAGAATTCAACCTAGGTTCCAAAATGCACTTTGTATGAAGAGATCTGTCAGCCTAGAAGATTTCGGTATGATCTTGCTAAGATCAATTGCCCTATTTAGAGAGTGTCATCATAAATGTATGCCGCCCTTCCCAACAACCACTTCTTGAGAAGCTTGAGAAGGCATCCATTTGCCCATCATCTATAGGTCTGTCGAGTGCTTCATCCCATCCTTGAATGCTTTGTGGGCGAGTTTGTGGGAAGACCTAAGGTTGGTGTGTCCAAGAGGTTGAGTTGCTAAAACCTAAAGTATGAGAGAAGCAATTCAGAGTGAGAAGCTAAAACCTCTTTCCAACTGATAATCAGTTGACACATATGGAGCCACGCTTTCCACAGTCTCAACACCAATTTAGAAGCTTTGACGACCAAAGGTACATAAGAGAAGAAAGCTTCCAAAATTTGAGAGGTTGTTTTAGTAACCAAAATTAACAGCCCAAGAGTCTAATGATCTACTTCCTTAGGAAGAACACAAATCTAATATAAAACCTTGGCTATTTCTTTTTTATGCTCTCACCCACCCCATAAGAACTATCTAGCTAAAGCCAGAAGCAAACTCATTTGAATTTGTCAAGGCCTCCAGCAAGCCAAAAAGTAAATAACACAAAAAATAGTGTAGTGATTCTGAACAAAGCACCTGGAAGCACATGAGTCTTGCACAATACAAGACAAATAGGCAATTTACAAAAAAAAACTATGGATAGAATTCAATCCCATCTCTATTTTGGAGTCAACTTGAATCCCGTAGGAATGGAAAACAATTTGTAAACTTTTCCATCAGGAAACTGTGGAACCTTAGAGCTAATCTCTTTGATAACAATTTTATAGTTGTCATAATAATCAATATCTAATTCTCCTAAATGATTTTCTCATATTAAACTGATCATTTAATGTGGGGAAGGCCAGGGGAGAAAAAGCTAGAATATTGGTTAAGCTAACAGACCGGCCACAGTAGGGATCCAAAGGAGGGAAAATAGGGATCCAAAGGGGGGGCCATCTGCAAAAGAGCCATGTGCAACAATGCGCTAAAAAGACCCTAAGGTTCAGCCCATTAAGACTTCCAAAATGCTAAGGTTCCAAAATTCAAAGGTTGTGTCCAAAGGTCAACCCTAGGGAAAATTGGATGCTTTGTGTGTGCCCTAAAAGTCTTTGCACATCCCTACATGGGAGGGGGCGAGCCCTAAAGGTAGGGGATGAGAGAGAAATCCACACACACACACACACAGGCTCCCTTTACACAAAGGGAATGAGGGACACATGTCAGCTCCCTAGGCCAGATGCCCACAAGGTGTGCCCAATTTCTATTGGATGACCCTTGAAGTGGACCAATGAAAATTAAGCTAGAGTAAATCTAGTTTAATTAATTTAAAAACATTTAATAAAAGAAACCAATGAGAATTAAGTCTCCTAGAAGACTATTGGGCAGTCTCCCAAGGGGTCCAATGAGCATTCAGGAGCCCCATGGCTTGCCTTATTCCTATTGGCCAGTAGGCAAAGGGGTCCAATGAGAATTTAGTTTAATTATTTAATTACCTAAAGCTCTCACAAAAGGGGAAAGGGGGACACATGTCAGAAGGCTATCACTTATGCTGCTTAATTGTAATTGGCTTGACTTAGGGAGGGCCAATGAGGCTTCAGCAAGAGCAATTAGCAAGAGGGCTCGCCCAAGAGAGAGAGGGGGCTGATTTTTGCAAGGCATTATCACACACACACACACTCACACAAGCTCATGTGTGAAGAAAGAGAAGACTATCTCTTCCCAAGCTTTAATGGAGAACTCATCACCTACTCCAAGCTTGTGAGATAGAAGCCTACATCAACACTCTCTTGGCATGTGGATGAAAATCCAACCAAGAGCCAAGCTTCAATGCATGCTCATCTCCTCTACCAAGCTAATTACTAAGCTAAGCTATGCTACATATGAGTGATTATGTGAGGAGATGTACATCTTTCTCGTAAGATACTCCTTCTTTCTCTCAATCTACTCTCATACCTTGCTAGCTCTCACCATCTTCGAAGGTGTGTGAGGTCTTGGGTCTGAGAACGGGGATAATTCAAGATGTGTTTGTTAAGTGTTTTGCTTAGTGCATGAAGTTTCCATCTTCATTGCACTAGCTAGTCTTGAAGGAACACAAAGAATTGTATTGTACAATGTCTCTCTTAATGGGAGAAACCATAATACAAAGCCTTTTGGAGGGGGGACCGGCTCCATGCAAATCCGGTCCTCAACTGTTGTCAATAGCTTAATTTCTCTCTCTTTTGAAAGTATTGTCGATGCTATCTAACTAGGTGTTATGCTTTTTGTTGCTCTCTCCACCCAAGCACTCTTGTAATTCTCATTAGGAATCTATTCTAATGAAATGCCCACTATGTTCATGCTAATTTCCGCTACACATAAGTTATTAGGCCATTAAATGTTACATTGGTATTAGAGCTCAAGGTTTCTCTTTTCTTGCTCAAGAAGGGAGGTCCTCAAGCTAGCTACAAATGGTTGGTATTATTAGTTGCCTGTGAGTAAGTAGAATAGGGATTTTTGAGCCTTGCAGTGCGCCTGCCTTTGTGCAGTTAGCGGGGCATCACCGTCGAGATCTATGGGCTTAATAGTGGAGTCCTACAGGGCTTGCCTACGGCTTAACCACTATTGAGCTATTAGAAGCTTGACAGGAGCCGGTGCTGTTTTGGTGTTGAAAGACCCTCTCTTCTATTCCTTGCAATTAATGGTATTCGAGCCGCGGGTACAGTAGCTTGAGTGCTTTTTCTAAAGGGGTAAAGAGGAGTAGCAACTAGGGCTTGAAGTGCCAAAGTACACCTAAAAAGTTTACACCTAAAAGTTGTTAGAATGGCTGACAATAGTAAAGAGAGTGAAATTAATGTTGATAACTTTGATTTTTCTCATGAGCAAGCTACTAATGATGCTTCAATGCTTGTTAACTATCTTGTTACTAGGCTTCAACAAGCCATGGGCAATCCATCTCTCCAAAGTGAAGTGCAACGGTAGCTCCGTGCTCATGGGATTCTCCAAGTGCATCACCATGACGAGAGAACACCTAGGAAGCCTCCTTGTGAGACTCCCAAAAGAGGTCTCTCTCCGATTCGGGAAGAAGAAGAGAATCCTTATGAAGGGCTCAAGAATTTACTTCTTGATGATGCATCTCCTTCCCAAAGGAGAACTCAAGAGCCTCCACCGAAGGAACGAGAAAGAAGCGAGTCTCCCGCCACCTCGGCGGAGATGGCTCCACGAAGACGGCGGGCTAAACGCTCTCCATCACCACCAAAGCGGAGAAGACCATCATATTCTTCTCCTCACCACAATTCTAAGAGGGATGATAAAAAGCAAGAGAAGAAAAAGGCGAGAAAGAGGACACCCTCTTCTCCATCTTCTTCATCCTCTTCCTCTTATGAAAGCTATGGTGAAGACGACAAAGATCAGGACAAGAAAAAGGCGAGAAAGAGGTCACCCTCTTCTCCACCTTCTTCAAATTCTTCACCTTCTGAAGAAAGTGATGGTGCAACTTTTGAACCATCAAAAAGAAGAGGCCATAGGAAATCCTATGCCGCATGCAAGAGGTCGTCCATGCTGAAGAAATTCAAAGAGGGAGGGAAGAGCATCTCTTTCCTTACCTATGATGGTACCTTTGGTGCCACGGACAAAGTCTTGGCCTTTATCCAGCAATTCGATGCAGCGTTTGGAGATGAGGGCTTCACGGAGTCCTCTAAGCTACGCCATGTAGCTATGCACTTTCAAAAGTCCTCCAGACAATGGTGGTCTAGCCTACGAGCCAATGGTGAAGCTCCACGAACATGGAAAGCTTTAAGAGATTCCATTATGAAGCATTTTTTGGCCACCGATGCCAAAGACAAAGTACTCACCAAATGGCGAAGCTTAAAGCTCTCTCCCAATGAATCTATCCACAAATATGTAGACAAGTTTTGGGACCTACAACTCAAAGCCACTGTCTTCAAAAAGTTGGATTTTGGAGAGCAAAAGCAACAATTTTGTGCGGGCTTAACCGAAGAAATGGCGGAGTATGTCAACTCCCAAAGACCACGTACCATATCGGCGGTAATACACCACACTATGGTGGCCTCTCGAATCAATTTCCAAATGGGGGCAAAAAGAAATAATAAGCCCCCGGAAAACAAGGGTTCCAATGAGCCTAAGGGGAAGGACAATGTCCAAAAGTCTCCTAAGGGCAACTCCAACAAAGCTAAAGAGAAGGGAGTTTACAAAGGTAAGAATAAACTCTCTCCTGAAGAGCTTGAGCGTTATCGTAAGGATAACCGATGTTTCAAGTGCGGCGAACAAGGGCATGCGTACCGCGCTTGTCCCCAAAAGAACAACCGCCAAGATCCTCCTAGAGCTTCCTTGGTTGAAATCCAAGAGGAGGAAATTCACCAAACTCATCACAAAGGATCTCCTCTATGCCATGCTTGGGGAAAGGTAAGAGAACATGATGCTTTTATTCTCTTTGACCCTGGTTCTACTCACAATTTTATATCTATGGAGTTAGCCACCAAGCTAGGCATACAATCCTACGAGATGCGAGATGTCCTACCCGCAGACAGTGCCTTCAAGGGGCAAGAAGCTTCAGTCACTCCCTTAATCGGGAAATTGAGGCTTCATGTCCAAGGCTATGTGGACAAAGAGGACTTCTTTATCTCTCCTCTCAAGCATGAGGATGTAATCCTAGGGGCACCATGGTTTGACCGCCTGGCTGCCAATGTTAAATTTCCTGAAAGGAGAATCTCCTTTAAGTTCAGAGAAAAAGACATGTATATAAATGCTAAGGAAATGGGTAACACCATCCCCATTGTACATACACCAGCTTTCAACAAGTCAATAAAGAGCTCTATTTCCGTGTACATGATTTTTGTTAAAGATTCTCAAAATGAACCTAATGCTTTAACAAAAGAAAATAAAAGCAACCAAAAGGAATTAGAGTTATCCAATTTTCTCAAGGGGTTTCAAGATGTTTTTATTGACGACATCCCTTGTGAGCTACCTCCTAAACGAGGTAATGATGACCATGCAATTGAACTTCTTCCAGGAAGTTCACCGCCTAATACACCTCCTTATAGAGTTTCTCAAGCTCAACAAGAGGAGATTATGTGGCAAGTGCATGAGTTAGTTGAGAAGGGTATGGTTAGGCCAAGCTCATCTCCATTTTTCTCACCTGTGCTATTAGTGCAAAAGAAAGACGGCACATATCGTATGTGTGTCGACTATAGAGCACTAAATAAGATCACTATCAAGAATAGGTTTCCCGTTCCACGGGTAGAAGACCTATTTGATAAGCTACAAGGATCGACCTACTTCAGTAGGATTGACCTAAAAAGTGGCTATCATCAAATAAGGATAGTTGATCAAGACATTGTAAAGACCGCATTTCGTACTACATTTGGTCTTTACAAATACATTGTCATGCCTTTTGGCTTGACCAATGCACCAACCACATTCAACCGTTTGATGGAGAAGCTGTTCAGGCCTCATCGAACCTTCACTGGATTGTTCTTTGATGATATTATCATCTACTCTAATTCATTGGAGGAACACAAGCAACACCTCTAGGTAATATTTCAAGTTTTAAGAGAGAATAAACTTTATGTTAATCGAAAGAAAAGTGAATTTTTCTTGCAAGAGATTCAGTATTTAGGTCACATTATCTCTGAAGATGGCATCCAAATGGATCCATCCAAGTTAGAGGTAATAAAAGGATGGCCTAAACCAAGGAATCTTCATGAACTAAGAAGCTTTATAGGTATGTGTGCATACTATAGGCGCTTCATAGAAAATTTCTCACAAATTGCGGGACCATTACATGACCTAACAAAGAAAAGTGTTAGGTATATATGGTCTGCTAAGGAGAACAATGCTTTCGAAAAGCTTATCTCTCAACCTGTGCTTACACTACCGGATCTCTCAAAACCATTTGAGGTCCAATGTGATGCTTGTGGTGATTGCCTTGGAGCTGTTTTGCTCCAAGAAGGGCACGCCATAGGCTATGAGAGTCGAAGGCTCGACCCTGTTGAGCAAGCTCTAGGCATATACGAAAAGGAACTCCTTGCAGTTCTACATGCCTTAGACTCATGGAAGCACTATTTATTGGGGACTCCTTTCATTCTGCGAACGGATCACCAAAGTCTTAAGTACTTCATGACGCAGACCAAGCTCTCCGACAAACAAATGAGGTGGGCAAATTTCCTTTCGCAATTTCATTTTCATATTGCTCACATTGCTGGTAAGCATAATCAAGTAGCTGATGCACTCTCAAGACGGCCGAGAGTGAATGCGGTTTCTATAGCAACTCACAATGATCTATCTTCAATGATAGATGAGTATGCTATTGATCCCGATTTTAGAGATGTGATTTCAGCCCTTGCATTAGGGAAGAAAGAAGAACCATTTACTTTACAAGATGGTTATGTTCTCTATGGCAATAGACTATGCGGTACTAACTCACTACGTGAGAAAGTAATGTATGAATCTCATGCTCCACCTTATGCGGGGCATAGAGGGATTCAGTCTACCTTAAATGGAATTGAAACATATTTCTATTGGCCTACCATGAAAGTGAACATACAAGAGTATGTTTCCAACTGTGTGGTATGCGAAAAGACAAAATTTGATAGAGGGAAGCAACTTGGATTGCTTCAACCCTTGCCAATCCCTAATTCACCATGGGAGAGCATATCCATGGATTTTATCTTTGGATTGCCTAAGTCTATCCATGGGAATACGGGAATATGGACGATAGTAGACAGGTTTAGTAAACAAGCTCATTCTATACCTGTCAAAAAGACTATCAAAGCCCATCAAATGGCAACCCTCTTTATTTCACAAATTTTCAAGTACCATGGCTTGCCCATGTCCATAGTGTCGGATAGAGATCCTAGAATGACCAGTAATTTCTGGAAGGGTCTCTTTGAGAATTTAGGAACAAGGCTAAACTTCTCTTCGGCCTATCATCCACAAACTGATGGCCAAAGTGAAATATCTAACCTAACCATTCTTGATCTACTAAAAGCCTATGTAACGGAAGTAGATCAAAGATCCCAATGGGAGAAGTACTTACCCTTAGTGGAGTATGCTTACAATAACACTGTACATACTTCCACGGGAAAAGCACCTTTCGAGGTAATTGAGGGAAGATCAAAAAGTCCCTTGCTACTTAAGGTACATGGGAAGATCTTCGCTGCAGATAAGTATAGCCGAGACCTACAAGAATCTTTTCAAAAGATTAAGGATGCTATCTCTATCTCACAGCAAAGGCAAAAGGCTGCTGCTGACAAGCACAGAAGAGCCCAAGCCTTTAAAGAAAACGATTGGGTCTTGTTAAAGTTTCCCAAGGCTCGATTAAGGCACACAATGCCCAAGAATCCTACGGGTCACCAAAAGTACTATGCTAAACTAGCAAAAAGGTACTATGGTCCCTTTCAGATTCTTAAGCCAATCAATGAGATGGTCTATCAACTCAAGTTGCCCAATCATTGGCTCATACACAATGATTTTCATGTGAGCCTATTAAAGCCTTACAAAGGAGAGCCACCTCAAGAACCAACTATTGAAGACCCACCGGAGATCGAGGACCAAGAAGAGGTGCTGCAGCCCGAGTCCATTCTCCGACATGAAGACAAGGTACTAAGAGGTGGTAAGACTATCCGACGATATCTTATTAAGTTTAAGAATTATCCTTTTGAAGATGCTAGATGGATGCAAGGCATACAATTAAAGGATAACCTAAACCTTGTCAATGCTTACAATGCTTCACAAGAGTAAGCAAATGTACAAAATGTTAAAAATGAACAAAGTTTTTGTCTTATAAGACTCTCTTTTTCTTTATTTGTGCACAAAAATGAAGTAGTATGCATGCTTAGATCAAGTTTGCGGAGACGACATCTCCCAAACACCAAGTAGAGCTTGTCACTCTACTATGGAAGACTGATAGGACTAATGTGTAGACATACTTGCGGCAGCCTCAGGCTCTCAAGCGCCAAATGGACTAGTCATCCATTGTGGAATGATGTCGTAGGGTAACATAGGGATCCTCTACCCGCTAAGAAAAGGACTCATGAATATACTTTATCTTCTCTACACCATAGTCAAGGACGACTATGATTTCAAGAGAGAGGTAATGTCATAATAATCAATATCTAATTCTCCTAAATGATTTTCTCATATTAAACTGATCATTTAATGTGGGGAAGGCCAGGGGAGAAAAAGCTAGAATATTGGTTAAGCTAGCAGACCGGCCACAATAGGGATCCAAAGGAGGGAAAATAGGGATCCAAAGGGGGGGGGGGCATCTGCAAAAGAGCCATGTGCAACAATGGGCTAAAAAGACCCTAAGGTTCAACCCATTAAGCTTCCAAAATGCTAAGGTTCCAAAATTCAAAGGTTGTGTCCAAAGGTCAACCCTAGGAAAAATTGGATGCTTTGTGTGTGCCCTAAAAGTCTTTGCGCATCCCTACATGGGAGGGGGCGAGCCCTAAAGGTAGGGGATGAGAGAGAAAGCCACACACACACACAGGCTCCCTTTACACAAAGGGAATGAGGGACACATGTCGGCTCCCTAGGCCAGATGCCCACAAGGTGTGCCCAATTTCTATTGGATGACCCTTGAAGTGGGCCAATGAGAATTAAGCTAGAGTAAATCTAGTTTAATTAATTTAAAAACATTTAATAAAAGAAACCAATGAGAATTAAGTCTCCTAGAAGACTATTGGGCAGTCTCCCAAGGGGTCCAATGAGCATTCAGGAGCCCCATGGCTTGCATGATTCCTATTGGCCAGGAGGCAAAGGGGTCCAATGAGAGTTTAGTTTAATTATTTAATTACCTAAAGCTCTCACAAAAGGGGAAAGGGGGACACATGTCAGAAGGCTATCACTTATGCTGCTTAATTGTAATTGGCTTGACTTAGGGAGGGCCAATGAGGCTTCAGCAAGAGCAATTAGCAAGAGGGCTCGCCCAAGAGAGAGAGGGGGCTGATTTTTGCAAGGCATTATCACACACACACACACTCACACAAGCTCATGTGTGAAGAAAGAGAAGACTATCTCTTCCCAAGCTTTAATGGAGAACTCATCACCTACTCCAAGCTTGTGAGATAGAAGCCTACATCAACACTCTCTTGGCATGTGGATGAAAATCCAACCAAGAGCCAAGCTTCAATGCATGCTCATCTCCTCTACCAAGCTAATTACTAAGCTAAGCTATGCTACATATGAGTGATTATGTGAGGAGATGTACATCTTTCTCGTAAGATACTCCTTCTTTCTCTCAATCTACTCTCATACCTTGCTAGCTCTCACCATCTTCGAAGGTGTGTGAGGTCTTGGGTCTGAGAACGGGGATAATTCAAGATGTGTTTGTTAAGTGTTTTGCTTAGTGCATGAAGTTTCCATCTTCATTGCACTAGCTAGTCTTGAAGGAACACAAAGAATTGTATTGTACAATGTCTCTCTTAATGGGAGAAACCATAATACAAAGCCTTTTGGAGGGGGGACCGGCTCCATGAAAATCCGGTCCTCAACTGTTGTCAATAGCTTAATTTCTCTCTCTTTTGAAAGTATTGTCGATGCTATCTAACTAGGTGTTATGCTTTTTGTTGCTCTCTCCACCCAAGCACTCTTGTAATTCTCATTAGGAATCTATTCTAATGAAATGCCCACTATGTTCATGCTAATTTCCGCTACACATAAGTTATTAGGCCATTAAATGTTACAATAGTTGTTGATTATAAAACCACTGGCTAAGCAAAAGTAGATAAGGAACTCCAAAATTCTCTTACAGACTCACCGTCACTGAAAACTAGAGATTTAGTATCATTTGCAAACTGTTGTAAGCATAAACCAGGGATCTTAACACCTTTAACAATTTTCTTCTTTAACCAAGCATCCAAGGGCGTCACTAGCAATTTCTAACAATAAAGGGGCCAAGGGGTGCCCCTATCTCCTAAGCACTACATCACTAGACAATTTCTTATTGACTGCAACTCTTGCTCTAGCATTACCAAACAATACGTAGGGAGAGCCTTCTAGCTAGGGTCTGGGAGAAAATCTTGTAGATAGAAGATATGGATCTCTAGTTTGTCAAATTCTCCTTTGTTCCTCTCTTGTGAATGAGCTTGATTACTCTAGCTGTATTAATAATGGTTGATAGAGCTTTATTTCTCAAAGATTCTTGCCAGACCAAGAGGAGTTCTTTGGGCAAGAGTTCTTGAAAATATGGGTAGAATTCATCCTCAGGAAAAAAAGCATGTTAACATGGCATGCTTTTTGTGCTGATTAGCATATTCAAATTAGCACGTCTAAAAAAACTTGGGTGCACGGTAAAATTTTCAAAAATAATTATATTAAAATTTGTCTAAGCTTGCACGTTTGGAATCCTTGTTTTAGGAGCTTTCTATTGACATATCATGCGTTATAGATCTTGGTGATCTAGCTCGTGTAATTGTACTAGTTAGCGTATGTCAAAAGGGTGCTAATTAGCATTGTCCAGGACAACTTAAAGCATGTCACGTTAACATGCTTTCACCACAGGGATATCAACACATCTTGGAGATTCTCTATGTTGACCGCTGGGTCAACAACACAACATAACTCAAGTTTCGTACCAAAGTCTTATCTTTTGCGAGTTATGAAATGTTGCGGATTATGGCTATAAACTTCATTTGTAATGAGTAGTTATTCTAGTTTCAGAAGCCGGGGTGCAATGGCACTTCGAGATTGTAAATACAAAGCCATTTGACCCTTTCAACCCCATTTTTGGTTAAACCTAAGGTAGCCTTAGCATATAAGGTACCTAGGTCATTTTGTAAAGAAAGACTTTTCTCATAATCAAAACTTAGCATTGCCGTCTACTGTGTGTGAGAGAGAAAGAGAGTGAGCATGAGCTTCATCCTCTCTCTACGCCCGGCTCTCTCAACACATTGGAGATCCGACTGCACCATTGCTGTAGGCTTGAGGAGAGCTACACGACAACGCCAAGCATTCCACGCGAGACGAAGCGCACACGTCGACGTATCTACGAGCTATCTGTGGACGTAACTGTATCAAACGATGTCTGTTTTCTACGTGCTAGTAGTCTATAGAATCGTGGCGACATAAGCTACGCATAGGTACTCATAAATTTCAATTTCGGGCACTTTCAAAATTCTGCTCTGTCATCCTACGCGTTTTCCGTAGATGGGTTTAGAGTGAGGGTTTTGAGTGTAGAAGCTTAGGGACAGGTGTATCCTAGTGAGCGGATGGTGTTCCTTAAGTTTCGTACGAATTTGGCATGATTAGGTGAGTTACCTTCCGTGTGTGTGTGTATGTGGTTAGGTGGTGTAGTTGAGAGCAGTGAGGTTCTTGATTGTGGTTTAGTTGGCCTTCCAGAGTATTGTATGTGTAGGATGGTCTCAGCTTGACAAGCTTAAGAGATTTCCTCCGTGTGCCTATCATATCATCTGTGTCCTCGATTGACATTATGTTGATCTAGGTAGTGTTTGCATGCATTTCATGGGTGTGTGAGTCGCTTCCCGTCCAACATTGGCGCCATTGCCGGGGACACAAGGACCTATGTAGGTTTCCTACTAACACTCGTGTGATGGTTGCTTGATTTAGTTTCGGCTAAGAAAGCGTTTTTCTTAAGTGGATCCGGAAGAGGATATTCCGCGATCAAGTGGATAGCCAGGAAGCGTGTGTCTTGTCGAGGGTCTACAACTAGATAGGTTTACTTAGGATCTGTGGATTAGAGTAGTTGTTGGTGGTCGAGGGATTTGTGAGGTGATAAAGGCGTTTACTAGTCCGTGTGTGGCAGTGAAGCGTTTTTCTACTCATAGAGGCAAAACCCCATATGATTTGTAGGAGTAGCTTTAGGTAAGTGATCCGATTCTGATCTAGAGCTATTTAGCATTGAATTATTTGCTAAAGTGCTTGATTGCATTTGAAATCACGGAAAAGTGTGCTTTTGAGGGTAAAAATGCATTAAACAAGCTTTTGTGGATATTTTTGTATGACTGACTGATGTTGTGCATATAAAAGAGCATTTGCAAGGGTTCTGTGAAGAAAACTTGCAATTCTGTAAACATAGACATCCTACGCGTAGGATGTCTCAAGGGGGTTCTGGAGACCAAATTTGAAAATTCTGACCGCACCAGTGGGTTCAGAAGGTAGGTTTTACCCTATTTTCATATTGACTTGGGTGTTTTTCTCTATTTTTGTTGACCAAAAGTCAAAAGGCGGAGTCAGAAAACGCAAAATTTCAGAAAAGGCTTAAATTGAGTGATTTTTGCATGTTTTTGCAATTGTGAAGCATACTTGCACTTGCTGAGAGCATAAGGAAGCATCAGGGACACTTCAGTCTCAAAAAATCAGAAGTAGACATCCTACGCGTAGGATGTCTCTAGGCCAGTTTTAGGGTCCAACTGTACTTTTGACCATACAGGAGAGTTCACATTCTCACAGAGATCCCAAATCTTTTTTCAAAATTGAATTTGGACTCATTTTGACTATTCTAAACTGCATTTCACTGTTTTGGCCATAACTTTCACAAACGGTATCGGATTGGAAAAGTTTTTATATCAAAACGTAGCCTGAGAGTGGCCTCAAAATACATCCGCAAGTTAGGAGTGTCTGAAAGCGACAATTTGCGAGAGTTGTGACGAAACGGTTGTGGTTTTGGACATAGTTTCGACTTTTCCCTAACCAAAGCACTTGAACACAGTGGACTAAGTCTACTTGAACCAAGAAAAAGCTCTTAAGCCGAGAAATCATGTCTACCCTAGATTCAAACGCAGCTTACACAAGCTTGGAGATCCCGACGATAGAGGAATATCCTCCCACAATGGATCTTCCAAACTTGCAATTGATAAAGACCCATCTTGTTGAGAGAGTTTGGATGATCGGTCATGAGAGTGAAGGACTATATAGATACATTGACGACAATGAGGTCAATCTTTATAGGTGCTCAGATCCATACCTAGAAGAGATAACGGATTACAAGCTCTTATATGTCTACACATACGGAGTCGACTGTCAATGGAGATCTATAGTTTTCGACAAGTATGGACGAGAATACAGAGTTGTAGAAAGCACAAATCCACAGACTGTACTAGAAAGAGGTGGATATTTGGTCAATGAAGGACCACAAATGCCTCCACCAAACACGAGAATTCCTATAGGAATTCCAAGAAGAGAGCCACCAGGATTCTCTTCAAGAGAGATAACGAGAGAAGGATTGGGAGAGTCTCTGGTTAGACTTGTAGACAATCAACGAGTTAGACCATCCCAAGTCCAGAAATGGGTAAACAAAAAATACTCCATAGATAAAGATCCGAGAGATCATGTAGCGGCTTTTAGAAGAGTGATTAGAGCAGAGGAAGTTTCAGATTTTGCGACACAGTTTGCGGGATTTGGATTGACTCTAGAAGATGATGCAGCTACATGGTTCGACTCGGTGGAAAAATGGGATTTTGAGACCCTAGATGAGCTGTTTGAGGAGTTTATTGAAGAATTCTCGCCAAAAGGCATTGTTCACAACATGGTCTCGCAAATCCATAGATTCAAACAGAAAGAGAATGAATCAGTACGCAAAGCATCATTACCGCTCAAGAGATATGTTAAGCTCTTTCCGAGAGCGGAATTACGTACGCAGGCACGACTGATGCTTATCTTTATCCAGGGAATGAGAGATGAGGGCCTGCAGAGGGATCTGCATATGATAAGGAGGATGACGCTAAACGAGTTGATCAAAGAAGCTCTTTATCTAGTGGATAACTGTGAGGCATACAAAGAAAAGGACTTAAAGAGTCAAGGAGATGACACATCCTCTCAGCACAGTGTTTCAAAAATAAGTGAGTCCATTGCCAAGCCAACGTCACCTATTGATCAAGAAAAGCTTATCGATGACTTGGTCAAGAGGTTGATTCCTCTTGTAAGGTCTGATTCGGGAGACCCGAAGTGGTGTGAAATTGAGAGAAAATGGACGAACCATACAGGGGAAGAGTGCTATTATAGCATGGAAAATTCTAGGGAGAGGTATGTACAACCTGTTCCAGAAGCACCTACTCCACCTAGATACATTACGGGGAATGCGCCAAGACCAGTAGGAGTTTTAAGGCCACAGCTTGTCTTAGGACAACAACCTCCGCTGCCAGGTGCTAGAATGCAAGTAGACATGAGATACATGCCAATGATGGAAGCATCAAATAAACCAACGCCAATACCAGCTACAATGTGGTATAGCAACCAAAGTGAGTACTACCCTTCGGAGAAACAAAATGTGAGAGAAACACATGGAGTGGTGAGGCCGGTACAACCTCCACCTCCTGGGTTTCAGTCAAAAGAAAGAAGGTATGAAATGGACGAAAGGACATTGCGATTCATTGAAAATAGTGGCTTATTCAGGTCAAAGCTTGCTTATAGCCAAGAGGAAATGCTAAAAGAATCTCCTCAACCAGAGACATATTGTCACAAAAGTCATGACAACCAGTTGGTCAAACAATGTCCTCATACGGAGATCATTGAAGTAAATGCCTATTGTCTTGAGTGTGGCATCACTCACTTGATCCCCGATTGCCCGAAAAAACCAAACCAAATCAGGAAAATCACGACAAATGTATCAGGGATTGTTCAGCTACCTAGTAGCTCAGAAAATGAAAATGTTGTACCAGTTTAAGTAGTTACGAGAGCACAAGCTCAAAAGAAAGCTGATGAGAATCCAGAGACAAAGAACACGGAAAGTGACACGAGTCCAAAGAAAGATGATAGATCAAAGACATACGTACCTAGTCAGAAAACCAAGAGCAAACGAAATAGTTGGAAATCTAGAAAGACTAGGATGAAAGCATGCAGGGAACGAGAGAAAAAATACCTAGCTGAGAAGCTTACCGAAGTTGAGGAGAAGATAAAACAACATGAGGAGAAGGAGGCACCTTCTCTTACACAGATGGTTAAACCTCTAGAAGAACCATCCACGGATGAGAAATCGAGAAGTGCTAGTTCAGGAGGATCTGTGTTGGTAGAGAAGGTTAATGAGACATTAGATGCCCTCTTGAAAGCCTATGATGTGAGGCTCAAAAACAACCAAACCCAAGAACATAGGTGGATGACATATCCCTATGCGGAACTAGAAAAGAAAAGGTTTGAAATGTGCAAGAAAATGATTCAAACAGCCCAAGCTTTACTAGAACCACCAGTTGCAAAACCTGAGGATGTGATCCGTGTCATGCCTACACAAGTAATCCCACCAAACCAGGAACTAAAAGAGCCAAATTCTAGCCAGGAGCACAGACCAAACCTCAAAGACCCAGAATTAGAACCAAGGATAGTACTGAATACCACAGATAACTCTTCTGAGGGATTTCACCAAGCTATACCTGAGGATTGTAAGGAGATAGATGGTCTTGACAAATTGTGGAAACAAGTCAGAGAGGCCAATGAAGCCGATGACCTAAGAAGACGAGTAGACAAGATTGGTGATGAACGAGGAGTGTTTCTACCACCAATAGAGGAATTTGAGACTGGATCTCAAATGAATCTAGACGTGCAATCGTGTTGGGGAGACAAAGGATCTGTACAATCTATGGATATTCAACCCCATTCGCTAAGAACATTACCGTCCTACATGGGAGAGTACGAGACCAAGTCAGATGTGGTTGCAGTCCCATCACAGAGACTGTCTCCCAACAAGGCCATCGATTCAAAGGGGTTAGTAGATATTCTATCTACCCCAGTCACCTATACAATAATGTTAGCCGAGTTGCTCAGAATAAGACCAAACATGTGGGCTAATGTGGGTAAATGTCTGGAGAAATTTGGTGTAAAAACCCCAATGACTCAAATCGAGGAAGGCATCAAAGAGCTTGAAATGCCTCAACTAAATACTAGGCCAGTGCCATTAAACAAGGTAGGCGAGTATTACGAGGGAGAAGATGGAAACACCACCCTTCCTTTGGAATTCAATGGTGTAAAAACCATGGAAATCCTTGACAGTGGAGCTAGTGTGGCCATTGTAACCAAAGAGGTTTGGAAAAAATGGGGAAAACCTGCCTTGATATGCACACGAATGACCCTACAGCTTGCAGACGGACACAAGAAAAAGCCCCTAGGACTGCTAGAAAAAGTACTTGTTACTTCTTGCGGCATTGAATATGAACACACTTTTGCTGTTGTTGACTTTGGCAAGAAGAACAACTATGACATCATTCTGGGAAGACCATTCATGCGACAATTGAAAATGGTCCAAGATTGGGGTTATGACCATATATACCTGAGACATATGGAAACCACAACAAAGATAAACTTGAGGGACCATAGCTATAGGGATGTGATGAGAACACCGGTAGAGGAGTTTGATTCCGCCACAGTAGCAGGATTAGAACTGCCAGCTTGGTTAGGTAAGCCTAAAAAACTGTGGATGTGTGGAGCTTCACAATGTGGTAGCTTGAAACGTGAGGAATGTATCCTAGAGCAAGCTATGGAGGATAGGGACTATATCCCAAAACCATTTCCTGAAGAAGAGTTAGAGCCTTTTGGATGGGAACACATCTTGGCTACTCTGGATGTGTACGCCGTGGAGGATGCTCCCACAACAAAGTTTTGTGATGAAAATGGCTATGATGTCGTTCCTTATTTTGCAGTGAGTGTAATCCAGGAAAACGAAGAGAACTAGACATCAACAAGCTCTCAAAATAAGGAGCAAACAAAGAAATGTGGAGAATCAAAAGATGAAGAAGACGACGAGTTCTATGACTATGTAGAACACTTCGAGCTTCAAGAAGATCAATGACCCAAGAATCAATGTCATCGCTACACGAATAAAGTGCATCAAAAGTGGATTCCAAAGTCCTCGGTGAAGACACAGCCACCACAAGCATCCTCATACATGGCTCCTAATAAGGATACAAAGACTCAACTAGGAGGAATACGACCAGAGCAACGAGCTAACAATGCTCTAATCAATGGGCTAGAAAAATTCTCCAAGAAACTACCACCCACGAGCAAACAAACAGTAAATTTCCACTACTAGCCAAAAAAATCAAGGGAAAGTACAAGAAGTCAACCTTGCTGAGGATAGTAGCGATAGTGATGAATCTTACGACATCCCCTATCATCAACTCAGGCCATCACTATCACCAACCCCTTCAGCAACAACCATGACAGGTCAAAAGAACAGGACAACAAGTCAAATCCAAAAAGCTCGACAAATCTGGATACCAAAAATCCAGATCGGCCAAAAGCATATATGGATCAAGAAGACAAAGATCTCTAATGACAAATCACAAGATCCAACACCAAAACAAAAACAAGGAAAGCGTGCACGAACGGGTAAGAATATCAGAAAGTCGCAAACTTTCACAACTCAGGTTTGGGCTCCAAAGAAGTTGATTCAAGCAAAAAAAAGTCAAGAATTCATTTGGATTCCAAAACAACCACAATATCAACTTTCAAAGCCTGAATCCCATCCCCAACCAAGCGTACAAGGGCTGAAGCAAAGAACATTGTTGACTCACACAACAAAAAGGTGGATCCCAAAGAAGTCTCTTCAAACACAAACGAAGCACGGGCAAGTATGGGTTCCCAAACGAGAGCCAGCAACAAAACAACCCCAAAGAAGAACAACAAAACTGTTGAAGGTGCATCGCCACTCGAATTCTTACAAATCTTCCTACAATTACATTATAGTTAGAAGAGAGCAAGTCGCTTCAATCAAGCAATGATACAGGAGCTTCAAAGACCATTACATTGCTTAGAATAGGAAGCCTTGCCAACAAATGCCAATAAGCAAATTGCTTATACCCACATCTTGCACAACATAAATCTTTTCCATGCATTGACTGTGTATGCATAATAGGGCTACATTACAAGGCGTGCATAGGCACAACTTTTAATTGCCCAAGCACAACACATACCCTTTGCAATACCCTGTCGTAAAGGATGACTCCAAATAGGAAGGGGGGAGGCATTCTGAATGCGGACCTAACATTATGATTATTAGAGGGCAATGTTTTGTGAGATGCATTGAAATTTTGCGTTTTATTGTGATAATTTTTTGACGAAATTTAGAGTATATGACCTCATAGTAGTGTTACAGAGGAGTATGGGGACAAAATCCATATATGAGCCCCTAGGGACATGTGTATAGTGTACATAGCATTTAGATTTCTATTTGAATGATTTTTCTTTTGTTGAGTTGTTTTAAGATTTTCTTTGTTTATTATTAATAAAAAATTTAAAAAATCCATAATCCACATGAAGAAAAGACTGACGAGAGGCCTGAGCACTACAAAGATAAGAAGGTACAGGGAAACGATGAAACTTCACGAAGTATGTCTCAGCAGCCACTACAACAGCCAAAGAACTTGTCACAAAGCAGTGTCAACATGAAATCGACAAGTCATAAAAGTCAGAGGCGAGTAGCTAAGCCACAAAATGAGTGAGGTGTTAGTCCCAAAGCTTCAAGTAATATTCTCTGTGGTCTAAGCGTCTTAGCTATTCTAGGTATTGCTCAAGCTAGAAGAGTTGAGCATATTTACGTTGTGTGGCTCATGCTGGTATAGGTGAGCAAAAGAGTCGAAGTCTAAGTACTTAAGTTTGGTGAAGTGAAGGAGAAGGTCCAAAAGACACTCACGTACTGAGCACAGTGAGATACGAGTGGAGAAACTTCTACATCGAAAACCCTTCTTGGAATGGTGGAAGCTATTGAGACATCTTTTGATGTCACACGTGCTACATTTATTCCTCGAAACACCCATCATTTCCTTCTTTCACATTGCATGCTTTTGTTGACAAATTTCTCATATGCATATAGAGTGTCCCATAATTGGCACTTGCATCAGGCACTCTTTCCGTGTTTCACCCAAGCACTCACCTTTCATGAACATGTACTTCATGTTCAACTGCTCAACTCCAATAAGAGCGTATACCAAAGGCATTTTTTTCCCACCGGGTTTTTTCCCTTTGGTCATCCAGGTTTTAAACCTTAATCTAAAGACACCTATCACCATCCTCTTGTACATATTCCTTCTACATCAACAATAAGGAAATGCTACTCAAATCAATTGACAAATGAATTAGAGCACCAATTTCAGATCATAGCATACTTCTCCTCAATGGCGAGTCGAAGAATGGCCTACAATGACAACACTGCAGCCAACACTAACAACATGATTGCACAGGAACAAAGAAGTCCCCAATGAAGAAGAGCAGACATAAAAGTAATCAGAGGATCTCAGGAGATGAATGGTTATGATGATAGATGTCCGCTCTAATGGATCATAGTTCTTGTTGTGGTTCGACAAAGATACCAGCAGTGCAACAGATGAAGCCAAAACAACAGCAAAGTGTTGACCGTTGGGTCAACAACACAACATAAATCCTTACAAAGTTGTCATTGGCTCACAAGATCAGAAAGCCAATCACTCAATTCTACACATTGTAGAAGTTGTTTCTGAGAATCACAAATACTCCGAATTGACAGATTTGTTGGAGCAGTGATGGAAGGAGCTTTCTCTATCCATGATGATAAGAGTCAAGTTAAACGAGATTGGGTTCTCTTTGAATTTAGATCTGGCATTAGACTTATAATGACAGAAACAGATGCTGCAGCTCAAAGCGTGGATGTGAAAGACATAAAGTTCATCATCAATTATGATTTTCCTGAATCATGCGAAGACTATGTACATCAGATTGGACGAACAAGACAAGCTACTGCAAAGGCTATAGTCTATACTTTCTTTACAACAACAAAACGACAGCAAAGACCACATTGCCATCGACAATCAGGTCATGTCGGGGACGACATGAATGCGAAAGGGGGGAATGTTGACCGCTGGGTCAACAACACAACATAACTCAAGTTTCGTACCAAAGTCTTATCTTTTGCGAGTTATGAAATGTTGCGGATTATGGCTATAAACGTCATTTGTAATGAGTTGTTATTCTAGTTTCAGAAGCCGGGGTGCAATGGCACTTCCAGATTGTAAATACAAAGCCATTTGACCCTTTCAACCCCATTTTTGGTTAAACCTAAGGTAGCCTTAGCATATAAGGTACCTAGGTCATTTGGTAAAGAAAGAATTTTCTCATAATCAAAACTTAGCATTGCCGTCTACTGTGTGTGAGAGAGAAAGAGAGTGAGCGTGAGCTTCATCCTCTCTCTACGCCCGGCTCGCTCAACACATTGGAGATCCGACTGCACCATTGCTGTAGGCTTGAGGAGAGCTACACGACAACGCCAAGCATTCCACGCGAGACGAAGCGCACACGTCGACGTATCTACAAGCTATCTGTGGACGTAACTGTATCAAACGATGTCTGTTTTCTACGTGCTAGTAGTCTATAGAATCGTGGCGACATAAGCTACGCATAGGTACTCATAAATTTCAATTTCGGGCACTTTCAAAATTTTGCTCTGTCATCCTACGCATTTTCCGTAGATGGGTTTAGAGTGAGGGTTTTGAGTGTAGAAGCTTAGGGACAGGTGTATCCTAGTGAGGGGATGGTGTTCCTTAAGTTTCGTACGAATTTGGCATGATTAGGTGAGTTACCTTCCGTGTGTGTGTGTATGTGGTTAGGTGGTGTAGTTGAGAGCAGTGAGGTTCTTGATTGTGGTTTAGTTGGCCTTCCAGAGTATTGTATGTGTAGGATGGTCTCAGCCTGACAAGCTTAAGAGATTTCCTCCGTGTGCCTATCGTGTCATCTGTGTCCTCGATTGACATTATGTTGATCTAGGTAGTGTTTGCATGCATTTCATGGGTGTGTGAGTCGCTTCCCGTCCAACACTCTACTTTTCAAAGCACCAATAGATTCTCTAAGTTCCTTTTCAAAAAAATGGCATACCAAGAATAGTAGTCACTTTGGATACTATGGCCTTTTTCCTTGTTTAATGAACAATTTTAGCTCTTGCAGTACTGATATCTTCTTATCTTTGGGAAACCTTAGGGAATATATTGGAGAAGAGTGTACAATCTGTATATTAACGGTTGTTAACTTTCACCAAAATGCCATTTTCATCTTTCATAACAGGCACAAAATCCTTAATCTTCTTCCTCTTAAGAAAATAGATTCTTATTAGTTCTATCCAATTTCCCATACCAGAATTCTCTAGGTCAAGCATGCATATGGGTGTAAATATCATGTGTGTAAATATCCATCACTATAAGAGGAGTTGTCTATAACCGCGTCCATACCCGCGGAAAAACAAAGGAAAAAGGAGAGAGAAAAATTTGTGAGAGCGGCAATAACCGCGGCTATGGACGAGGTAGTGTTTCTCAACAATAAACACGGTAATAGTCATGGCAATATAGCCGCTACTATTACCGCTTAATTGCCGCATTTATTGTCCCTACATGCCAATTTAAAAATAAAGGTGCTCATTTAAGCCACCCAATTTTGGGTGGCCCAAATGAGTACCTTCATTTTTTACCTGCATAAAACATAAAAAATCAATTGTTTTTTGGAAGAGTATAAAAAATACCAAAGAATTGAAATTGAATTTACTTTACCTTGACAATTTAAAATGTAGTAGATCGACTATTTTAAAAAGTTACAATAACAAGTAAATAGTTGTATATACATTGTGCCACATTGGGACTTTACGAAAGTTTGGACAAAATAATTTTCTATCTAATCCCCCTCTATCTTCTCGTCATCTAGAGGCACTATGTTTGATCACTTTGATTCTACATAAACCCAAACCAAGTTAAACAATTATCAACAGCTTAAAACAATTGATACAAAATTACTTGTTTAAACTTACTGCTTGTAGTGATCCAACCTCCGTGTTGAATTTCTTGCGAGAGATGTGGTTGTTTTCGAACAACCATCGCCAAGTATCAAATTCTGTATGTCGCTCCCAATACTTGACCATCTCTCTGGTTGGTCGAGAGAGAGTGATATTTTCCTAAGTTAGCAATAACAATACCAAATCATCAACTAAAATCTTCATAATCACTGATCGACGTTATAATTCAATTAATCTTACATATTTATCCTTCCAAGCTCCCTTGCCTCCTGAGCCATAGTGCGTGGGAGTTTGTCTTGCATGAGCCGCGCGTTGTTGTTTGTATGATGATCAGCCCGTCGTAGCTTGATCGCTCTTTTCTTGAATTGCCCACTCCCACTCCGCGTCTACCATGTTACCACCGTGGTAACTCCTGTTTGGTTCTTTGACCCGGTTGGCTGCTATGTGCCACAGACTGGACTACTTGTTTTGCAGAAATGTCTTTATGTAGCCCTCCAACCATTGTCGTGAAAAACGTTGATCGGGGGCGTTTGGAAATCTAGCTAGCAAAGCATCCTCAATGTACCGTGCATGATCGGGCAATTGGTCTCTAAACTTTATAAAACAGTTCTTAAATGTTGAATGTATAAGAATTGGTAGATGGCATTGAAATGCCGCGCCCTGTGTTGTGCCGAAGCCCACCTCGTCGCCATATTTAACCCTGTAGTAGCGCCTATGTGTGTCTGGCACGGGTGCATCAGTATCCTCGTCCTCTGTGTCAAGGGTGGCACACTCTGAAAGTGGGGACTCCGTTCCTCCACCACAAAAAAACATGTGAAACCACAAGATCCACCGTCGCTTCGTCTCTCACACACTCGCTACCCTGAGACGAGCGTCGACAAGTGCTGCCAGAGGAAGTCCATCGACGATGTTCTGGAAAAGTAGGAGTGGAATGGAGTGGTGTAGGACCCTGTGATGCCATGGGTGGGAACTTGCGATGCAAGGGGAGTAGAACCTTGCAATGGAATGGATGTAGGACGATAGGAAGGGGCTGTAGAGTGAGGTGTCTTTGGTGCGAGGCTCTATAGTTAAGGAGTCCCTCCCTGACTCCCCCATGGTGTAGTCTGCGGAGAAATACCGTAGGTCGCAAGCTGTTGCGGAGTGTAGCGGCCAAACAAATCCTCCGTTGAACGGAGGAACTGCTCTCATAAAGAGATATCCCGCTGTAGGTCTGGATCTACGACCGGTGGGGGAACCCGAGAAGGGTAGGTGTAGGATGGCCATGCCTGCAAATATTAAAAATAAACCTATGACACTCATGGTTTAGCATTAACTAGGCAGAAACATTCTTTATTTCTTTGCTTATTCTCACCGACTCAAGACTCGGGTCCACTGGAGGTGATGTCCACCCCGGGTGGGAGCCCACCTGGGATGTGAACCAGCCAAAAGAAGAGCCAGTTGGCTGCTCCCCACCAGTTGGTCTCTCGTCTCACATCTACATTAAAAAGAGCAATATAAGATTAAGCTTTCCACCCTACTCACTCATCTATAAATACATACACAAGTATATTAGCACACAAACACCTAAGTAGAGGCTAGTGTGCCAAAGGTCAAGTGTACCTCTTTAGATATCATCACAATCTCAACCGTGGTAAAACCAAAGGTACATTGCGGTATTCCATGCATGAATGGATCAATGACTGCAATGCCACGATTAAAAAAGGACTATACCCAAGAGGAAGTGTCTAACCTTCGGGTTCTATGCTCCCGTACTTAGTGTCTACATACATGCATACAAAAATATATATGTACACACAAATATATATACATATAGGTAATGTAGCCATCGTTTTGTGTTGGTTGTACCTAGAAATGTCTAGGTGATCAACGGATCGTAACATTAATTCTAATGTAATGCAATAAGTAATTCCATTTCTCTCATTGAGTCTTTGTCTCTCTCTCCCTCTCGGTCGTGCAGTTGAACTACGAAGCGGAAGCTCCATCCCAAAGTCATGCATGCGCCTCCATGTAAAGAAATCACTCTCAGAGATGAGAAGCCAAACATGGACGACATCTTCTGCCGAGGCATGGAGGTCTCGACTAAGGTCATGGTGGCTTTGGACTTGGGCACCACTTTTTCGGGCTTTGCGTATGCCCACAAGAGTGACCCCAGGAACATCCACCATGTCCTGGATTGGCCCTCACAAACTGAGGCAGCCGCTTTATCCCGTTATTACAAAACGTAGACCAGTCTGTTTTACAAGTGGAACCCCTTGTCTTCTACCTACACCCTCCAAGCTTGGGGATGGGCTGCCCTTCGTTCAACAAAGCGTCCTCGTCTTGAAGGTAATATTGGTGCTGGTTGCTCAGGTATCCCTTTGGAGCCCAATTTTCATCTCTTTATAACTTCTTTCTCTCTCTCCCTCTTTCCCCTCTTTCTCTCTCTCTCTCTCTCTCTATTCCTCTCTTTCCCTCTCTCTATTTACTCTCTCTCTCTCTCTCTCTCTCTATCCCTCTCTATCCCTCTCCCTCTCCCCCCCCCCCCCCTCTCCTCTCTCTCTCTCTCTCTCTCTCTCTCTCTCTCTCTCTCTCTCTCTCTTTCTCTATTTCTCTCCCTTTCTATCTACTCTCTCTCTTTCCCTATCTTTCTCTCTCTCTCTCTCTCTCTCTCTCTCTCTCTCTCTCTCTCTCTCTCTATTCTCTCTCTTTCCCTATTTCTCTCCCTCTCTATCTACTCTCTCTCTTTCCCTCTTTCCCTATCTCTCTCTATTACTCTCTCTCTCTCTCTCTCTCTCTCTCTCTCTCTCTCTCTCTCTCACTCCCCCTCTCTCTCTCTCCCTCTTTCCCTATCTTTCTCTCTTTCCCTCTCTCTATTTACTCTCTCTCTCTCTCTCTCTCTCTCTCTCTCTCATTCTCTCTTTATCTATCCCTATCTCTCTCTTCTTCTACCCCTCTCTATTTGTCCCTCATTCTCTCTATTTCTATCCCTATCTCTCTCTCTCTCCCTCTTTCCCTATCTCTCTCTCATTCCCTCTTTCCCTATCTTTCTCTCATTCCCTCTCTTCTTCTACCCTCTCTCTCTCTCTCTCATTCTCTCTCTACTCTCTCTCTTTCCCTATCTCTCTCTCTCCCTCTCTATCTCTATTCTCTCTCTTTCCCTATTTGTCTCCCTCTCTATCTACTCTCTCTCTTTCTCTCATTCCCTCTCTTCTTCTACCCCTCTCTATCTCTCCCTCTTTCTCTCTTTATCTTTCTCCCTTTCTATCTACTCTTTCTCTTTCCCTATCTTTGTAGTACCCTATCTCTCTCTCTCCCTCTCTATCTCTATTCTCTCTCTTTCCCTATTGTTCTCTCTCTATCTACTCTCTCTCTTGTTCTATCCCTCTCTATCTCTCTTTCCCTCTTTCCCTATCTCTTTCTTTCTATTTCTCTTTCTCTATTTCTCTCCCTCTCTATCTACTCTCTCTCTCTCCCTCTCTACCTCTCTCTCTCTCTCTCTCTCTCTCTCTCTCTCTCTCTCTCTCTCTCTATATATATATATATATATATATATATATATATATATATATATATATATATATATATATATCCCTCATTCTCTCTATTTCTATTCCTATCTCTATCTCTCCCTCTTTCTCTCTCTCTCTCTCTCTCTCTCTCTCTCTCTCTCTCTCTCTCTCTCTCTCCATTTATCTCCCTCTCATTAATTATCTCTCTCTTTTTCTCCCTCTACCCCTCTTTCTCTCTCACTCTCTTTATCTATCTCTCTCTCTCTCTTTCTCTTTCTCTCCCTCTCTATCTATTTCCCTTCTCCTCTCTCTCTCTCTCTCTCTCTCTCTCTCTCTCTAACAAACTTAACATTTCTATCTAACATTCTATCCAAACAAGCCAAGCAAAGCAATCGTTTCCAAACAAGCCTAGCAAGAAACCATTTCCAAACAAGCGGAGCAAAGCAATCATTTCCAAATGAATGAGGTATGTTATGGATTCTCTTTTTTTTAATTTATAGTTTATGTGTGTGTGTGTGTGTGTGTGTGGTGGTGTGTGTGTAGTAGAAAACAAAAGGGAAAGAGAGGGAAGGTGCTTTGTTTTGTGCTGACCTCTTTCTTTGTAGCGCGGTTGATCTTCGGCTAGGTTGAGCTTCCAAAGACGATGGCAGAAAAACCCCTTCGATGAAACCCCCTTCGATGTTGTGCTTCCAAAGAAGATGGTAGATACTTGGACGAAACCCCCTTCGACGACACTTGGGAAGCTCGGAGAAGGAGAGAGAAGGAAGGGAGAGGGGGAAGGGACAGGGGGGGGGGGGGAAGCTTGGAGAATAAGAGAGAGGGAAGGGAGAGGGGGGGTGGGGGAGGAGATGGGAGGAGGGGGAAGCTTGGGAGCAATAGCGGAGAGCAAGAACGCAGAGTATGCAGCAAAAACGCGGCATACTCTGCCTTCTTGCCTATTTTTGGCGCCAGGCATTACCGCGGATATTACCACGTCCATTATCGCGACTGGTCATTTCAAACAGATACATGCAAATCCGAGGTTGCGGGGGGGAGAAGGGGGGGGGGGGGAACAAACCACCCCCTCTACCCTTAGCTATACATTATTTCATTTTTTAGCCTTTTGAGTTTTTTAATGAAGATTTTTAATTTTTTATGGATACTTTGTTTTGTAGTACTTTTAAATGTTTATTAATTGTATTTTTTAAGTTCTCTTTTAGTTAAAGACAATTTTAGCAGTCATTGTCATTTATTCCCATTGACCAGAACTTTATGTAATTTGTTAATGGAATAAGGGCTTTTATAATTATTATTTTTTTGGACACGTGACTAAATAAACAACATTTTGCGTGTGGAGGACATCAACTGGGATGATCGTGGTCCCCTTGGAGGCCCTGAGCGCGATTGTTGGTTCAAGGAAAACCTCCCTTGTCCTTGCGCCAAGTGCAAAAGGGCAATCCCTCACTTGAGGTGCATTGCTTTGGAGCACGTGGAGAACGAAGAACTTTGGCATCTTCGAAAAAGCACTCGGAGAGATGATAGCACAACTCACCCGTCGCTTGAGGAGGCTCCCCGTTGGTCTGTGTTTGGTGGTGGTGCACCGGAGCACAAGGCCGAACGGCAGAGACAAGAGCAACTGGGCAATTTGGGTGCACCACATGGTGATCCTCTCATTGGCTCTACTTTGGCAGCTCGTATGGCATCTCTATCGCACTTTGAGGCAGAGGATGAGCAAATGTTTGACATGTGTGATGAGTAACTAGCTCACGAACACGACGTATGCGAAGAGGATTGCCATCCCTACACTAAAGGGGCTGCAAAAACGGAGGATAGATTGATGACGAGTGCCCAAACACCTCTTTACGACGGTACATGCTACTCGGTGCTCCGAGCATCGTTGGAAGTCCTCAACTTGCAAGAAAAATTTGGTTGGAGTAATGCAAGTGTTGATGCACTACTTTTGTGAGTATGGAATGTGGCTTTTATATACTCTCCACTCGCTTTATAGTTCCGTCTTCTAGGAATTATACTAATACGTATGTTTGTTGTAGTTTGATGAAAAAAATGTTTCCAAAAGATCACCACATGTCTCCAGATCTTCGACGAGCTAGATAGTAAGACACTGCAATTGGAATGGAGTATGAGCGCATCCATACGTGCTTCATTGATTGCATGATATACCGCAATGAGCATGCACATGCTACCTCATGTCCCGTGTGCGGGGAGGCACGATACAAGACATGAGTGAGCGGGGCGCACCTACCTTGCAAGGTATTGATACATTTTCCATTAATTCCTCACATCCAACACATGTTTAAAAGCAGGTCTACCGTGGAGCTTCTTGCATGGCATGCGAACCATCACTCAAATGATGGAATGATGTGTGTCCCTGCCAATTCACCTGCATGGAGGCACATTGAAACTCAATGGCTAGAGTTTGGGTTGGAGCCTCAACACTTGAGGCCTTGGTTAGCAAGTGATGGTGTCAACCCTTCGGCACTAAGTGTAATTTATGGAGTACTTGGCCTGTGGTGATCGTCAACTACAATATTCCACCATGGGAGACAACCAAGAAGGGCAATATACTTCTTTCCTTGCTTGTGCCAGGAAAGTACAAAGTGTCAAATGTTTACATTTACCTCAAGCCCCTCATCAAGGAGTTGGAGGAGTTATGGAGAGGCATTCCTATTGTCGATGTCTCACTTGCAAAGGGGGGGAGAGAGGCCATTGTGAGGGGATTCCTTATGTGGATTATGCACGACTATCCTGGGCTTGGAGAGATTTCTGGTAACCCCCTTTCCTCGATCTCTCTCTCTCCCTGTTTCCCTCTCTCCCTTTAGTTCACTCATCTCTCTAACCATATGATATGTATGCAGGGTTGTCCACATCGGGGCACAATGCATGTCCTACTTGCAGGCCATCGTTGGTGATGGAGAGGCCCGATTCCTTGCGCAAGCTAATCTATCCAAACCACCATTGTTTCTTACCTCAAGGGCATAACAAGCACAAAGCTCCAACAAATGGGAAGACTCCTCTAAAGCTCACGATGGCAGATTGGGCAACCATTTGGGAAGAACACCACAACAACAATCCGGTTCTGTGTACTCCACCAAAAGGTACGTCAAGGTATTCCATATTTTGAAAGCTTCCATATTGGAAGGACTTAAAAATACAACACCTCTTGGATCCCATGCACATATCAAGAATGTAGCCCAAACACTATGGGACCACATTATTGGCAAGAAGGACTCTTTGGGTGCGAAAAAGGATTTGAGGGTTTTAAAACGTCTTCCCCCTCTACTACTCCACGCCGTGCCCCAAATGGAAAGATTGTGCTTCTTTAAGCACCATGGACGCTAGCCAAAGAAGAATTAGGCAAGGTGAAGGGTACCATTGCCTCTATTCACACACCAACAGGATACATGAGGTCGCTAAAGGGAGCTTTCACAAAAGCGAAGAAGGGTGGAAGCGTTCAAAATTATGGGTTGAAGTCCCATGATTGGCACAAGATACTTCAGGTAGTCTTCATACTCCCTATTCTATCTATAGTTTGTGTGTGTGACTATCACTCACTTTCCCTTTCCCTGATTAACATATTGTAGTTCATTCTACCGGTGAGTATGTGTATATGTTCAAGAGGAATTTGTTTACATATCAGAGTATTTGTCACAAGTTGATCCTTCAATGCTTTGCATGTGGTCAGACGAGGAAGATGCAAGGATGACTTCACACTTGCCAAGTGAAAAGGGAAAACTACTTAACATGGATATGAATCTATCCCTAGTGGTCAATAACTTTTGTATTCTCAATGCAAAGATTATGACCAAGTGGGTGGCCTTGTGGACAGTGGCAAAGGCAAGGTGTTTGCAAGAGAGGGAAGCATGGAAATAAGCACATGGAGGAAGGAGGGAACCCCCAGTGCCTAGACACCTTGCATGTTTCGCAAATCTCATTAGTGTAGAGTGGATTCATGAGAGAATGACCGATGAAAAAGTGCGTGGAGAAGACATCACCAGCAAAGAATGGGAGTATGCACGAGGCTGTGTACCAAAGGTAAAGTACTCATATACCTAAACCATATTGTAATTCTATTTCTTGAAATTATCATTATTATGTATTTGATAAATTAATATATTTTTCTATTTTATAGTGCCTTTCCTTTAACTCTATGTGGTCAAAGGGTCGTCAATTTCGTACACGCCACATTGAGGAGCGTAGAACCACCATGGATTGTGCCATCATGGGCAACTTTGACACAGACAATGATGAAGCCAGGTGCTACAGAACTATTGAAAGGATACTAAAGTTTAATTTTAGGAAATGTGTCTAGACGACATGAGAATGGCCTCTACATGGTGGACTCTAGTGTGCATCACACAAGGAGGTATGACAGTTTAGTTTTACCGCGCAATTGTGAGCAGGTGAGTGACATGTACATTTTCTATTCTTATTTGCTTGTAGCATTAGTTATGCCAATGTTATTCACTTTGAGCTTCTATTTTATAGGTCATCTATATCCCAGCAATCCACCAACCAAAACTTTAGTTCGTAATTCCCGTAACACCTCGGGGGAGAGCCCATTTTTCCACTAATGAAGTAGAGACTATCGTCAACCCTCTTTCACCTCTGACTTTGGATGAGGTGGAAATAGAGGAGAGGGAGGTCGATGAATCAAGTCCAGCGGCGGCAGCAAGTCTTAGCAAGGATGATTGTCACGATGATGAAGATGATGAGATGGAGGATGACTAACTCGGAGATGATGAAGGCAATGCATCCACAAATGACCATTCTGTTTCTCTCTTTATTGATTTAGGAGCCATGGGCTTGGAATCGGATGATGCCTCATGTAGAGATCTTTTGAAGGATGATTCATAAACATTTTGCAATTATGAAGTTTTTTGGTCGTGTAATCCATTCATCTCTCTCTCCGCCCTCTTCCTCTCTTTAGATTTGAGAATATGCTCAATTATGTTAATCAATTGACTGTGATTATTTTAGTTGTAACTAAGTGTAATCTTATATCCCCCCCTCCTCCTCCCCTCCCCCCCCCCCCCATTCTCTCTCTCTCTCTCTCTCTCTCTCTCTCTCTCTCTCTCTCTCTCTCTCTCTCTCTCTCTCTTCTTTTTTAAATTTGAAATTTTTATATAATATTCTTTAATTTCTATTGAGAGGAGGGAAACACCGAAATTTGAAAGGGGGGAGGGAGGGGGGTGGGGTTAAGCCAGAATTTGAAAGTTAGGCACTAAATTTGGGTGTCGTATATAACAGCGGTAATCTACGCGGTAATAACAGGGTAATATACGCGGAAATATTTTAAACACAAAAAACCGCCTGCCCTCCTCTCTCTTATTTATACTTGAATTTACACCTTCTCTCTACAAAATATGGTAAAACAGCGCGGTAAACACTTAGAGATTTTCAAAGTGCATCTTGTGTATGGCTCCATAATGTAAATATTGATCAAGCATAGAGAACTCTCTATTCAATCTAAATCGATCAATCCCACACCCTCTCTGTTTTCCCAATAATGCATTGCATGCTCAAGTGCGGGACGCATGTCTAACCTCACCATCCTATCTTATTACAGTATTAGCAAGAACCACAATTAAATTGTCAATCCATGGGACGAAGCTGACTCGACTAGTGCATAGAGGCTACAAGAGGTTGTCAATCTCTTGGAAAACAACTAACAACTCGCATCTAACTCAAGCTACACTCAAGTGACTGAAATCACAAAAGCCAATCACTCATCGGCAAACAAATCACATCCGTTACAGCATCAAATGGTATCCAAACGTAACAAAACTTCTAGGAAATGTTTATAAGACCTAAGCACACATGCTAATGGTCTCAAACCCCACTTTAGGTCAAGTTCCAAAATCGCGATTATTAACAGCAATGGACTTTTGACCTAGTCGTTTTTGACTTAGAATGCATCTAAATGCTTAGCAATGATGCCCCAATACCCCGCCTATGCTTAGTTTTTTATTTGAAAGTGTAAATTCCTAGTTATGATGAAATTAGGCCGCGGATCGGTGATGCCAAAAGCTACGAAATACCGTGATGTGTTTACGTCAATGCGTAGAGCTCTTACCTGCGGTTGCAATGCAACAAATGCGACTGCAATGTGACAACCGGAGAGGGACTAGGAAGCGTGGGAACGAGAGGAGTGAGCGTCGTTGGCTCACGCTGTGTATTTCATTATGCAAAACTTGATAATAACTTACAAAAATTGACTTTTTTACCTTAGCCAAGGTTTTTGATGGTCAAAACTAATAATCTCGGAGTTCTACCAAAGATGGGTAATGACAGGTTGATACAATCTGGAAGCTTGTAGCCCCGACTCATTAATTACAAATTTTATCCAAGAAAATAGGAGTTACAATATTCTCGATTTATCAAAATAATAAGTGTTTTACAATGAGAACTCCGAAAAATGGTATCCGTGTTAGCTTGCTGCTAACATTCCCCCCCTCCTTGCCTGTGTTGTCCCTTGACATAGCTTTATGGGCTGAAGTAGTCTTTGGGCTGGCGGCCACCGAGGCGGTCTTTAAACGCATTCAGTGCCTTTTGGTATCTGATCTTCCTTTCTTTATCTGGCACTTGTAAAAACTACATAGTTACTCTATTCTTTAGCTCCACTTCTGAGTAGCCTACAAATCTTGAGGTCAGATTGCTGATCACTGGCGCAAATATCTTCATTCACCAAGTGAAGAATCCCGTGTAGAACTCTTTCTCAATGCCAGCATATTGTGTGAAGGTAGAAACATGCATCTGCTGGCGTAGAAGCCATAGAGGACTTCTTCAGAAGGTTGGCCACTGAGATCATAGCACAAACCTTTATTACCCTCGAGGAATGACATCCAAGGGGTGCCTGCTTGCTCTCGCTCATTGAACACTTTGATGCATGTTGTTACCATATACATGTGGTAGTGATGTGTGTGAACACACTAGGACCGCCGGGGCATTTTTTCCCTCTTTAGGAGGTTTTTTCCCCCGTGCATTATATATACGCCCATCACTCTAGGGCTATCTATCTTTCCATTGCACACTAAGTAACACACTCTCTATTGTTTTCCTTGAGCTTCCTTCGTCTTCTCCAAGATGTGTGTGTTTCTCTGCAACCCTAATTCCAACAATTGGTATCAGAGCAGATCACTTCCTACCGGGCTTAGTCGCCGGCTGCTCCAGCACACGCTTGCTCACTTTCTCTGATTTCAGTGAGCTTTGGCAAGTGTTCGTAGGTTAACAAATATTTTGGGCGAGCTCATAGAGCTCGATCTGCTCAAAATTTTGATTTGGGCTCATTTCGGCCTCCGTTTCCACTACAGGCAGTACTGCACAGGCTATTTCGTCATTTTGTGCAAAATTTTTGTCAGTGCTGTTTTCTTCATAACAGGTGCCTTATAGTCTTCTACGGTTTGTGCTATATAGAACAGGTTGTTCCCTCTCCGTTTCTCCTATTTTCGGGCAGTTTTCACATCAGGTGCAGCATTTACCATGGCTGACAACAACAACACAGATGTGTTCAAGATGTTTGCTGCTGAGGACAGGTTGGATGGGTACAACTACCCTATATGGGCTTATATGATGCAACATGTTCTTGTGTCAAAGGGTGTCTGGAACATTGTGCAGGGCATTGATGTACGTCCTGGTTCTGAGGATGTAGGCGATGTTGAGGATGTTGCAGGTCTTGTTGCAAGGATTGCAGCTGTTAGAGTTGTTTTGCCTACGGCATAACAAGCTCATTGGGACGTTAAGGATGTGCAGGCTCATGCATTGATTGCGTTGTCTGTGAACCGCACCATTGTTCCTCACATCCGTTCAGCAAAATCTGCAAAACAGGCTTGGGATATTCTAGCAAGTCTTTATGCAAGCCGCAATGAGGCTAAAATTGCTTTGCTGCGTAAAGAGCTTGAGTCAAAGATTATGCATGAGGAAGATGATATGGACACTTTCCTTGCTAGTGTGAAGGATATCAATGAGCAAATTATTTCTGCAGGTGAAGTTATTTCAAACAGTTCCCTTGTGCAGACTGTTGTTGATGCCTTACCAGATTCTTACGAGACTTTTGCTAGTACTTGGAGACTTATGACCCAAGGAAATCCAAAAGTTGTCAAGTTTGATGCATTATGCACATTGCTGTTGCAAGAGTCACTTTCTAAAAAAAACAGGACTAAACAGCGTGCAGTTGAATAGACTTTTATTGCTTCTCAAAGAAAGGGTAGTAACAGCAATGAAGCCACTTCTTATGGTTCTGCTGCGAGTGGCAAAAATTATGTTCCTAATGCTTTTGCTCGCAGCAATTCGTCTGGAAATTCTAGTGATAAGGGCAAAAAGAAGATGCGTTGCCATTATTGTAAAGCCAATGATCACTTGATCAAGTCGTGTTCTAAGTTGAAGGCCAAAGAGGCTAAGAATAAAGAGGGTGGTTCCACTGCAAATGCTGGTTCCACTACAAATGCAACCATTGTTGAGTCTTCTATGAAAGGAGACTGTGTTGCTGATGTTGATGCAGAATGGGCTTTTAGCGCAGAGTGCACTTACAATCCTATTGTCCATGATGCATGCTTGTCCGTTTGCTGCAGATTCACATGTGTGGTATTTCAACAGTCGTACTACAAAGCACATTACCTCACATCGTGAATTGTTTACCTCTCTCGAGTCTGTCCCTCATGGAAATTCAATCACTTGTGCCAACAACGCCTCTTATCAAGTTCAGGGAGTTGGAAAGATTGTGCTCACTGCTGCTAATGGCAGTTCCTTCACACTTGTTGATGCATTTTATGTACCTAGGATCAAGAAGAATCTCTTATTTGTTTCCGCACTTGCTAGACTTGGACTTGTAGTCAAATTTGTGGATGACAGATGTATAGTTCATGATCTTAGTTTTGGTGATGAAATTGTTGCATCTGGGCTTTTGTGCCGTGGGCTGTATAAGCTCACTTTGTATGACAAGTGTGGACAAAATTTTGCAAATGATGTTGCAGATTCAAGGTCTATTTTAGATGCAAAACTTTGGCATGCAGGTTTTGGTCATCTGAATTTTTCCAGTTTGCTGCGTTTGCAGAAATCTGATATGGTTGCTTCTTTGCCACCTCTTGAAGCACCTGTCAAACATGTTTGTGAAGGCTTTATTTTGGGTAAGATGCAGCGTTCTAAATTTCCAAAGGATGGTTCAGTTCGGGCCACATGCAGGTTGCAGCTTGTGCATGTTTGTGGGCCCATGCAAACTCCGTCCTTGGGCAATTACCTGTACTTCGTGACTTTTATTGATGATTACTCCAGGCATGCATGGGTATTTCCACTTAAAGCGAAGTCCGAAGTTTTTATGTGCTTCAAACAATTTTTATTTCTGCTTAAAGCGAAGTCCGAAGTTTTTATGTGCTTCAAACAATTTCTGGCTATGGCTGAAAATGTCTCGAAATGTGCTATGGGCACCCTCCGTTCGAATCGAGGGGGGGAGTATATGTCTCATGAATTTAATGCATTTTTGGCTAGTCGTGGGATAAAACACCAATGTACAGTGCCTTATACACCTCAGCAAAATGGTGTTGCTGAGAGGAAAAACAGGTCACTGACGGAAATGGCACGATGTATGGTCAAAAGTCAAGCTTTGCCGCATTCTTTTTGTCTTGAGGCCATCATGTGTGCCACTTATGTACTTAACATGTGTCCTACGAAAGCTTTGCAGTCTATTACTCCATATGAAGCATGGCATGATAGAAAGCCTTCTATTGAGCACATGCATGTTTTTGGCTGTTTGGCATATGCTTTGGTGCCACAAGTGCAACACAGAAAATTGGATGATAAGGCTGTCAAATGTATTTTTGTTGGTTATAGTGCTGAAAGCAAAGGTTAAACGTTGTATCATCCGCAAACAAAACGTATTCTGGTTTCTCGGGATGTAGTGTTTGTGGAAGATTCTGTTAAACCCTTGTTGTCATGTACTAGAGACAGTAATGTAAGCTCACAGGACATTTATAACAATTTTTTTCCTCTTTTCAGTGGTGGAAATACGAATGTAAGTTCCAATGAGGCAAATGTACAGCCTATGGGGGTTTCTGAAAATGTTTTAGATCAGCCTATTACTGATGCAGATGTACAAGATGTACTTGATGAGGAAAGGGCTGAAAATGAGCAGGCTAGAGGTATGCCAAAATGGCTGGTGCACACTTTGAGTGACAGTAAATTGGATGCACCTTTGTCTAGTCGTACTCATTCAGGCTCTCACCATGCATCTTATGCATCAGATTGTTATGCTTTGGCTATGTCTAGCTTACATGATGTTGAGGAGCCTCTGTCTTTTGATGAAGCACAGAATTCAAAAAATTGGATGGCTGCCATGCAATCAGAATATGATGCACTTATAGAAAATGACACATGGAGTTTATGTGATTTGCCTCTGGCAAAAAGGCCATTGGTACAAAGTGGGTTTACAAGTTGAAACGCAAGCCGGATGGTGAGATCGATCGCCATAAGGCTCGACTTGTTGTAAAAGGTTATGCACAGCAAAAAGGTTATGCTCCCACTTGTCGTATGACTACTGTACATTTTCTATGTGCATTGGCAGCTCATTTTAGCTGGGATGTACATCAATCAGACATTGTTACTGTTTTTTTGAATGGTGACATATTTGAGGAAGTTTATGTAACACAGCCTCGCGGTTGTGTCATAAAAGGACAAGAGGACAAAGTGTGCACATGTAAGAAGGCTTTGTATGGGTTGAAGAAATCTCCTCGTTCTTGGTATGAGAAAGCTGACACTCATTTGGTTAAACGAGGCTTTCGTAACAGTCCAACAGAAAGCACATTGTATGTAAAGCGTGAGGGTGATGTACTTCTCATTGTGGTTCTTTATGTTGATGATTTGCTGATCACTGGACCAAATGAGAGACATATTGCTGAATTTAAGGCTGATTTGAATGCTACTTTCAAGATGAAGGATTTGGGGCTGTTGCATCATTACTTGGGTATACAGTTTAAGCAGTGTGATGGTGGTATTGCCTTGTGTCAGAAAAGTTACATAGATACATTGCTATGTAAGTTTGGACTTGAGGATTGCAAACCTATTGCAACTCCCATGGAAACAGGTTTGAAGTTGCGTCTACATGATGCTGGCAATCTTGCTGATGTCACTCTTTACCAAACAGCTATTGACCGCCTCATTTATGTATGCAACACGAGGCCGGATATTCAGTTTGCAGTCTCACAGGTCAGCAGATTTATGCATAGCCCAGGGTCTAAGCATTGGCAAGCTGTCAAGAGGATTTTTCGCTACCTTAGTGGCACTTTACATCTTGGCTTGTTTTATCCCCAGGGGGGATCATTGCCGCCAGACTTACATGCTTTTTCGGACTCAGATTGGGCTGGTTGTTTTGACATGCGAGTGTCCACAAGTGGTTTTTGTTTCATGCTTGGCAGTTCATGTATATCATGGTTGAGAAAGAAGCAACCTACTGTGGCCACTTTTGGGTTGTAAGGCTGAGTACAGGGCAGTCTTCACAGCTATTGTTGAGTGTGTATGGCTCAGTCGCCTTATGGCTGATTTGGGTGTTGGACAGGACACCGCCAACACTATCTACACTGACAGTCAGAGCGCATTAGCAGTTGCAAGGAACCCAGTTTTTCATGCTCGCACAAAGCACATTGAGTTGCATTACCACTATGTCAGGGAGAGGCTCTCAGCAGGAGAGATCAGCTTGGCTTATGTGCCAACACAGGACAACCTTGCATATCTTTTCACAAAGGCATTGTCTCATGAGAAGCTTGAAGCTTTCCGCAAAGCTTTGGTCTTACTCCCCTTTGTGGACCGATCCTGTCCTCAGGGCATGGCACTTCCCTTTACTCATGTGCCAGCTCTCGTTCACTGCATCACTCCAAGGGGGATTTGTTACCATATGCATGTGGTAGTGATGTGTGTGAACACACTAGGACCGCCAGGGCATTTTTTCCCTCTTTAGGAGGTTTTTTCCGTTGTGCATTATATATACGCCCATCACTCTAGGGCTATCTATCTTTCCCTTGCACACTAAGTAACACACTCTATATTGTGTGCCTTGAGCTTCCTTCGTCTTCTCCAAGCTATGTGTGTTTCTCTGCAACCCTAATTCCAACACATGTGAGCAGCATTCGGTAGATCTTATATAGCATAGCACATGTCAAATCTGGTAGACTTTTAAAGAATGACATGGCACCCTGTAGTGTTTTCACCATGTATTCTTCAGCCGATGGTCGCTTTGCTAGAGCAGGCAATTTGGGGTAGTTTAGCCAAGTTGGCCGCTTCTTGAGTAGTGCCTCGTGTGCTATCCAGGTCCTTACTCTTGGTACAAGATAGAAAGTTGGATATTTTTGCAGGGCTACAGGTGCTCTCGTGAACAAAATCAAGTATCTTGGGTTTTTGTTCAGCCAGCTCAACCTCCACTTCGCGTGGTCTTTATTTGCGCCTTGACTTGCATGTCTGTGTAAAGCCTGTCTTTTACCTATAGCAACTCAACTTTTATCAGAGTGTAGGGTAGGGATTGTTGGTGCCATTGCATATTGATTTGAGTTGTGTAATGTTGACGGAGTGAAGAACTCTCAACTCCTAATCCATCATTGCTTTCCACTACTCATCTACCTCTTGTGTAATCTATTCTTTTAGTGCATATTCTTCAGCCTTTGAGAGATGGACCATGGGCACTGTGTCTTCTTCTATAATGGTTACCTGAAAATGTTCCTCACCACTCAACTCTATTGTGGACTGTGTCTCCATTTCAGAAAATGATACTGAGGGGATCTCTATCTGAGGCTGCTCCGAAGTGACTACCTCTTCTTGAGTTTCTGGCCTTCCCTCCCTCAGTAGAGCTGGCTGACTCATTTGAGTTCCACTATCTCCTCTATCAATTCATCTTCTCTTTAGACCCACATCAAGGTCAAGTCTCTACGTTGAGATTGCTCTAACTTCAACTCCAGCTCGAGGTCTTTATTTTTCTTTTCTAGTGCCTTGTAGACCTCGTCTGTTCCCTTGATCGAGGTGACGGCTAGATTTTCTCGGATTTGCCGCAAGAATATCGCCTGATCATTGATTCTTTGTTGTGAGTATTGTAGAGAGGCATTAGCTACATCTAGCTGTACCTGGATTTTTTGAGCTGAGAGGGTGGTAGTTAGAAGCTCATTTGTAACTTTGGTCATCTTATCCTCCTTGGATTTGCACACGTTTGACAGTTTGTAAGCAGCTCACCCAGATCTTCCATTTCTTTTTGTTGCTTATCTCTAGCGAGTTGATCTTGTTTAGCTTCTTCTCTCAACTCCTGCACTTGCCTGAAGACCGGTGATGACATTAACTCTGTCGTCGAACTCCCCTTAGAGTGCGTCGATCACCATCTCTAACTCTTTGGCCCTTGTGCTACGGCCAAGTGGTGCTGAGAAAAGTCTTTCAGTCATCTCCTGCATTTGCTTAGCATATTTGTTAACTTGCAGGATGACTTTGTCATTCGATTGCCATTCTTCATGTCGTGCCAACTGGGTTGATGTTTCTGCAGCCTCTTGTGTTTCTTTTGGCTATGTCAGGACGGCTGGCTGTTGTTGTTCTTGTAGCCGTGGCTCTTCTTTTTTCGTGGAGGTAGAGGGTGGTTCCTCTACCTTTTGCTCCTTTGGCTACTCAAACTGTGTGGTGTCCTCTTCTGTTGCAGGACTTGCTGCCTTTTTTCTCTCTAGCTCTTTCTCTGTTTGTTGCTCTTGTGTAGCAGTAGCCTCTTGTGCAGATTCTTCTACTTCTTTTGATTCAGATTCTGTCTCTTTGGTGGGCTCAGCTTCTTTAGTTGGTTCATTTGTGGTGTCTTTAACTGCCGGTGATGGTGGTGGGCTCGGCATGGATTCATCTTGGTGTTCAGAGACAGGAGAAGAGATGCAGGGAGACACATCACCTTGGGCATGTTGTGCTTCTCCTTGTGCAGTGGTCTCCCCTGCTCTCTTTTGATCTTCTTTTTCTTTTGCCTTCCTTGCCGCTTCTTCAGCTTCCTTTAGCTTTAAAGCTTCTGCTTCTTGGTACAGACGTTCTAGTGCTTCATCGGGCTCTTCAGCCTCTTTCTTGGTGTGATGCTTAGTCCTTGGTTCCTTAAGTCCACTAGGCACCCATTTTTCCAGTTCCTTTCCTTGTGCTTGTCGACTGCATTGGTATGCGTGTTTTTCTCTTTCAAACTGGGCTTGCTTTTGCACCGGCTCTTCTTGGTGTGCTGCCACAACTTTTCTCTTTATTTCCTCCCTTCGTGCTAGCTTTACTTCATTATCAGAGATTTCACTGATGTGCCTTTACGGCAAGCTTTTAGCCGATTCTTCATCTGATTTATAGGATCTCTTGGCCAATCTTGTAGCTCAAGGAGATGGTTGAGCTGAAAGTATCCAAGTGTTTTGGTCTGGGGCAGGTGGTAGGTTGCCGGCCATGCCAATGGCATGGTATGCAATCCTTGTCAATACCTCTGGTGCACCTAGGTAAGTAATCTTTCCTTCTTTCTTTGTTCCTTTCAGAGTGGTCAAGACATATTGTGCGTGGTCCATAGATTGCCTGGTTGTTGACTTGAGGACTTGCATGAAAGTGGTGGCAAGCGCATGATTTGGCGTGGTATACCTTGGTGGCCTTTTAGACACGAAGTGGAAGTGTTGGTGGTATAACCTGGCTGGATCTTCCACTTGCTTGTGAATTAGGTCTACAAAGGTGGCTGCGGCTGTTTCTTTGGTGAAAGTACCTACCATTTTCCTATCCCTTGTCCTCATTGTCATTCCTTCTGTGGGCAGTGTGAGTGCTTTTGACACTATTTTCTTGGTTATTACCACTTCAACTTTATTCCCCTAAGGGTCAAAAATCTGTGCAGTTCCATCTTCTTTGATCGTGGATAAAAGCTTGTAAGATTTTTGGAAATCCACACCGCACGGCTCCTGTTCATAGAAATCTCTGAGTCGTAGCCTGCGGTTGGCTTCTTTGGTCTCAGGCTTCGCGGTGACATCATACACTTCTTTTGGTAGGAGTTGCAACTCTAGCTGATATCCCTCCTCACTCTTGAATCTACTGGTGAACATTGTGGTGTGATGCTCTTCTAGCTGTTCTTTTGAAAGATAGGTTTCCTTGGTGGTTTTGACTGAATATGGATCCAGTTGGTATGCGGGTAGCTCCTACAACTTTTCTTTCTGGTTGAGCTTCTTCTTGGTCCTCTCTGTTGCTTGCATGGCTCTTGTGCAGTGAATGGAGTGTCAAAGTTAGCAGATTTGACAGATTTTTCTCTCAAATATTCTTTAGTTTGAAATGTTGACAATTTTGGTCCAATTTGCTTTAAATCAATTTTTGAAGAAGCATAGATGTATAAAAACATGCAAGGAACAAAATTGTAAAGTCCAAACAAAATTTTGCAACCAAAGTAAATAATCGTGATTATTTATAGCTGAGTATTTTTTTCAACATTTTGCAAACTTGGCATCACAGGCTTGAAGTATATACCAAATACATACTCTGAGTGAATTATGGGCTCATTCTGGGATGCATAGGGTGAAAATGGTACCAAATTTTGGCTTTAGGTCTCTGAAACAGTAGTATAATGGAAATTTGAGATTCTGAGCTCCAATTGGTTCAAACTTGGCTAGTGGGCTTAACACATCATGTACTTTGGATGTATGATGGCAAAATCTCAAAATTCCTCCATTTTGGCTAAAAAGTAAATAATCACGATTATTAACATTTCTACCAAAATCAACATTTTTTGGTACAATCTGGTTCTATGCATTGTATAGACCCTGTGTATGTGATATGAGGTGATTTGGATAAAGAAATGTGGTCCGTAACCCAAAAATTGGCTTGCAAAGACTTCTTTGCCTTTTCTGGCAATTTTCCAAGTTACAGGTGCTCATTTTGGCTCATACTTGATTTTTGGCATGTAATAGGTGTGTACAGATGATAGGTAAGGTGATGATACAATTTCCAAGCAAAAATAGTGCAAAAGTAAATAATCGTGATTACTTACAACAGTCACAAATTTTTTGCAAAACTTGAAAATTTTGACCTAAACACATTCTATACACCTAAAACAAGTCCTAAATTGAAATTGGTCAAGTTTGGTCTTGCCGGCATCACTTTGTGCTTTGTCAACTCTAAAATCACCGATTTCTGTGACTACATTGCCTGTTGAGTTGGTCAGTCAATTTTGAGGCTTTGGAGTCCGCAACATAGTCATGAAGTAACTCATCCAATTCTAGCTCATTTACAGTCCGTTTGACCTCGTATGTTGAATTTGACGCTTTGTAGCCTTTGAGCCGTTTTCTTCTTTTCGAAGGATTTGCTTGATTGATTTCACTAAACCAATCATATACATTGTATATGAACCTCGTAGGCAAGCTGTCTGTGGAGTCAGATCAAAATTCTGGCATCTGCCCAAAACCTAGTTTTTCTACAAGGGACCCCCTCGACCCCTATCGAATGGTCAAGTGATGATATAGAAAGGTTCTATTATGTTAGGGCATGCTACAGTTCAAATCCCATCTGATTCAGTCGAGCTGACAGGCCGCTATGGTCAGTTTTTGGTCGTAGGTCTTCATGCACTACTCGGTTTCTAGGGTTTTTTCTAGGGGTTTAGACTAGCTACCGGCCTGACAAAATGGATCATTGATGAGTAAAGAAATTACCCCTCATGTCTCGTGTGAGACGGTGCTAACAATGGGCAACTGTACACTTCGAAAAAGACGCGCGAAAGAGGTCAAAAAGCTCTCTTTGCAAAGGCCACAAGTGGAAATGAGGTGGTTTTAGCCCACCTTGGATATCTATACCCGGACTTCCCGAACCCATTTTTCCCAAATTTCCTCGTTAGTCCTACTAGGCCATGAAATCTATGTTAGACTCAAAAATTTCCTTGATCAGATTCCCATAGCTCATTCTGCAAGAATTTTGCAAACGTAGGTCTGGCCGCCTAATTTAGGGTTCCTGCTTCCATCTTCTGATTTCATTGAAATTTTTTGTGCTTGTCCTCCTTGTCCTTCTGATCACCATCATGTCTTCCGTTTTTCCATATGAACCTCTTTGCTATTTATTATTAATTTTTGACCTGTTTATTGAAAAAATCAAGGAAAATAACAAAATGCTCTAGAAAAGTAAAGTGAAAATCGAATAATCAGAAATATCCATTGAAAAACACAGCTTTATTGTTTTTTTGTTGGATTTGTCTATTTTTAAGTCTCAATATCAATAAAAATGATGAAAAAATAACCAAAAAAGATTATTTTTTGATAATTTTTTGATAGTATATACACTATTTACACTCATCGGGAAGATATTATCAGTGAACTTTTCCTTGATGATGAACTATAAGGGTATTATTAGGTAATTTTGCAAAAATCACATGTTAACATCGAACTTTTTTCTCCCTCTTCAAACATTGCCCTTAATTACTTAGTGCCCTTCCACCCCTCCTAGATGGAGTACTCTGGGATGACTGTGTGCATGGGTTGAACAATCGTGTCTATGCATAGCCGTGGTTGGCTCTATCATGCTTTGAAGATCAATGCAATTCAAAACACTATGCCATGCAAGAGCTGGTCTTGAGTAATTAACTCAAGGGTTTCTGATATGGAGGCTTTCTTATGCTGTCTTCCAAAGAGAAAATCTTGTAGCTTGTGTGCTCTCTATTTATTATACCATCAGGATGCTTCAGCACGCTGATTTCTCTGAGCTGTTGGTAGCACTTTTGACTGTTGTCGAGCTTTTTCTCGCCATTGGTAGCTTGGTTTGCTTGGTGCTGTATGGTGTGGTGGAGTCTTTTGAGACTTAACTCACCATTGCTTGATTGGTTTTATGGTTTGTGGAGAAGATAAGTGCTCCTTTTTCTTCCAAATCCATTTCAAGTTAGGTTCCTTGCTCAGAGATGCTCATCTCTGTGTTTTTACCCTTAGAATCTTCTTTTGTTTTGTCGGTGAAGTTTTGAACAACCAGATTTGAATTGGCTTGTCATAAAATCTAATATCTAATATCTAACCAACCCAAATGATTTTCTCATATTAAATTGATCACTTAATGTGGGAGAATAAACGGGAAAAAGTGTTAAGATATAGACATGTGCTTATAGATCTATCTCAACACGGGGCCAATAGTAAAGGGGGCCAAATGAGAGATGGTCTATCAAAGAGAAAGGCTAACAAATGGAGCATAAGACCTTAGGGTTAGCTTCATTGAAGACCTCCAATAATGTCTGTAAAAGGCCTTTGACCTTAGGTAAAAGCTAGGGTTGAGCTTGAGGCGCGGGAACCCGACCCAGCTCGAGGTGCTTGTCTTGCTTGTCATGCTTGATGACTAAGGTGCTTGAGGTGCTTGATGATTGAGGTGCTTGAGATGCTTGAGGTGCTTAATTATTGAGTTGCTTGAGGTGCTTGACATGCTTGAGATGCTAGGGTTGCACTTGAGTGAGAACCCAGCCCAAGCTTAAAGTGCTTATGAGCCAAGCTTGTGGTGGGAACTGGCCCTATGCATGAGGGGCTTGAGGTGTCAAAAAGTCAAATATTCAATCCCTACAAGGAGGGGGCGAGCCCTACATGAGGGAGGATGAGAGAGAACACCCACACACTCACACTAGGCATGCATGGTACAAAGAAAGCAAACGGACACTTGTCAAGTTCCTCCTCATGTTGCCCTCATGGTGTGCCTGAAGCCTATTGGTTGGCAACCCAAGGGGTCCAATAATAATTTAGGAGATTTAATTAATTGATTTAGCATTTATCTAGACCTCTCTCTCAAAGGGGAAAGGGGGACACTTGTCTCAAGGCTACCCTTGTTGCTTGTAATGCCTCCTGCTTGTGTGATTGGCTAGGCCTGGAGGGGTCCAATGAGCTTCAAGCATGAGCTACAAGGGGGGGTCGACCCAAGCAAGCTAGGGGGTTGCTTAGGGGGTATACTCACCCACACACACTCACAAACATTCTCATTGTGTACTATGCAAAGTGCAAGAGCTCCCTCTCCTTCTCCAAGAAAGTAGAGGTTGAGATCCTACACCAACACTCTTGGATATGGAGTGCAAATCCAACCAAGAGCCATGCTTCAATGCTTAAGATTTCCATCTCCTTCTTCTTCATTACTATGCTATTATGTATGCTAGCAACAAGAGTTATGATAAGTGAGGAACTAATTCTTTCTCGTACGAAATGTTTCTTCTTCCTCTTCCCTACCCTCATTCTCTCCTAGCTCTCTCCACCTTCGAAGGTGTTTGAGGTCTTGGGACTGAGGCTTGGGATAGTTAAAGCTTTCTTCAAGTTTATGTTATGTTTGTGATGCATGAAGCTTTCCATCTTCATTGCATCACCTAGGTCACAAGGAACACAAAGATTGTATTGTAGCAAATCTCTCTTAATGGGAGAAATCATAATACAAATGCCTATTGGAGGGGGGACCGGATCCACATAAATCCGGTCCTCAACTGTTGTCATGTTCTCTAAATTCTCTCTCTTGCAAAAGTATTGTTCATGCCAAGTTAACTAATTGCTATGATTATGTTGCTATCTTCAATTATGTTCACCCACTATGCTCACAAAGTCATTTCTCAAAAGTACTCTCATTAATTTCCGCTACTCTCAAATTAAATAGGCCAATTACAGTAGAGGCTTATCCTTAAGCTGTGCTTTTGGTACCCAAATTTGCCTGACTCCTTGCATGCTACTTGTAGCATTTTCTTGTCGAGGGGATGGAGAAGATTGATTACTTTGTGTTTTGGTCTACTGATTGCTTCCTTTCCATTCCTCCTTGCTTGGTGCAATTGGAACAATGAGTTGCCCGCCTTTAGGTGATAGCTTGAGCTGATTTGTATCCCAATTTGGTATTGCTTTGTATATCCGCATCCAGGGAATTCCAAGAATCATCATCTCATTCATGTGTTCATTTGGTAAGTATACAAACTAATGAGGACATGAACATCCATGTACTATCACGTTCAGGTTGACTACTCCCAATGTTGGGGTTGGATTCTTGTTGCATCCTTTTATTGTCGCTATTCCTACTATCAATGCTTGACTTGTTTCTTTCTTGTATGTGGAATAACTAATTGAATTTACTCTAGCTCCTGTGTCGACCAAAGCATTGGTGCTATGATTGTTGAGTTGTACTTTGATGCGCAGGTTCATTCTGTCTAACCAGTCATCATCTGTTGAAACTGCATCTTTAGTAATTCCCATTGTTGGTCATCTATTTCCAGAGTGTTGATGGGAATCGGTATCTGTTGATTCCTGAGAGCAGTTTTCGATTTGAGTATCCGAAGCCGAGCTTCCTCTTCATCAATAACTTGTTGTCGCTTAATCCTCCTTTGCGTGGCTGCATGCATTCTTTCTAGCAATTCATTGGTTAGCGGCAAATTGTATTTCTTTAAACAACATCCACTAATCCAATTAGCCATTGGTTCACCATCTAGGGTGGACAACTTTACTGCTCCACTTGGAGATACATCTTCAATGATAAATGGTCTATTTCCCTTTTTCTTAAACTTGAGAATTTGTTGCTTAAAAGAATAGACAAAAACTAAGTCCCCTTTCTTGAAGATTTTTGTGAATAAGTGGGAATCAAAAAACTATTTTTGTTTCCGCTTTTGTGCATAGCCACAGCAGTTAGCTTTTGCTCATCTAGCTTATCCAAATCTTCAAGTCTTTTTGACAATTCATGTCCAATCCACTCAAGATTCGATCTACCCTTAATGTTGGCAATAGAAATTCTATTGGCAGTATGGCGTCAAGACCATAAACAAGGTTAAAGGGTGTTTTATTTAAAGTTTTTTTGAATGAAACTCGATAAGCCCATAGAGAAGCATGGAGATTCATTTCCCAGTCTGTCCTTCCTGAACTAACCACTTTAGTCAGCATCAAGCTAATAATTTTGTTCATATGCTCAGCTCGACCGTTTGCTTGTGGGTGATAGGGAGCTGATTTGTTGTGGATGACCATAAACTCAATAAGCAAATACTCGATTACCTCATTGAGAAAATGAGTTTCCAGATCACTGACAATTTCTGTTGGAAGTCCATATCTTGTGAACACATACTCATATAAGAATGCACCAGTGGTGCTGGCATCATTCTTTTGAATTGCTTTATCCTCTTCTCACTTGGTCAAATAGTCCGTAGCTACAATGATATATTGAGCTTGGGTTCTATAAGCAGGTGGGTGTATTGGCCCAACAAAATCTATACCCCATTTTACGAAAGTTGTAGCCCTCATCATTGGTCTTAAGGGCATGCTATCTACACGTGTTGGCATTTAAGCTCGTTGACAAGCATCACACCTTTGAACATATTCTTTGGCATCTGCAAAAAGTGTTCGCCACCATATGCTTGCCATCAAGATTGCTCTTGCAGTGGTCTCACTACATGAGTGACCTCCAGCTAATCCAGCATGTGCTTGTTCTATGATCCAAATATACTCGTTGTCATTTACATAAAGACGCAAATGTTGATCTTTACCTCTCCAATACAATTGGTTCCCAATAAGAGCATAGTCTCTTGCATCAGTTTCAATTGCTCTTTGATGGCATTTACTCATATCCTCAAGAAGTGTTCAGCTTGATAAGTAAGTAAACAAATAATTACTCCACTTAGGAACATGTGACATTTGAAACAATGTAACATGAGGTATGGGTGTTTGGTTTTGACATTGAGTACAATCCTTTACAAAAGATCTAACATCACTCCTCATAGTTGGCCAAAACACTCCAAGTCTCAAGATTTGTTGTATAGTTTGGTCTTCCGCAAAGTGAAGTCCTACTATGGTAACATGTGCTTGACTTAGGTACTGTTTTTTTTCTTTAGGATAAATGCATAAGAGTAATATTCCATCTCGATTTCTTTTGTATAGCCTACCAGCTAGTAATTGATACATAGACAATTGCTCGATTAATCCGATCGTAATAGGAAGTGGTATTTGTGAATCCACTTGAGCTATTGTCATCAATGACACCATGTTTTTAGACTATCGAGGTATCATTTCCATGAAGAACAAAGAGGCATCTGGTAGATCATCGTCTACCCCTTTAGGTGATTCTCTTGAAACAATCCTTGACAAATGATCTGCTCGTTGATGTGTAGTGCCCTTTTTTACAACCACAATGAAATCAAATTCCAGAAGAATGATGAACCATCTCACTATTCTTTTTGTGCTGCATGGCTTGCTGACCAAGTACAACAAAGTTTGGTGGTCCACAAAGAACACAAACTTGTTGGCTGATAGGTAATGTCTATACTTTTCAACGGCATAGATCATTCCTAATCCTTCCCTTGCGATGGTGGTGTAATTCTTTTCTGCCATGGTCAACTATCGGCTAGCATAAGAAATAGGAAAGTCAATTTTCTCGTCTCCTGGTTGAGCTAGTGAACAACCGATAGCGAAATTGGAAGCATCTACATGTATGTGGAATATCTTATTCCAATCTGGTGCTTTCAATATTGGAGCTGAGGTGAGAGCTTGCTTAAGCTTCATGAAGGATTTTTCACATGCTTCGGTCCACTCAAAGTGTGTAATCAAGCTATATATGGGTTTTGCAATTATAGGGTACATGTAGATGAACCGTCGGTAATATCCACAATGCCCCATGAAGGCTTGTACCCCCTTGATTGTTGTTGATCTGGGAAAATCAGCAATGACATGAATTTTTTCAATATCAGTAACTATGCCATTTCTAGACACTATATGTCCAAGAATTTTTCCTTGTCTACCCATGAATGTGCACTTTTCAGGATTTAAGCAAATCCTATAAAGTCTACATTTTTTGAATACCTTTTTGAGGTGTTCAAAATGATCATCCCGGATTGATGAATGTAGGCATAGATCATCCATATATACTTCTAATAATTTCCTAAGATATTCTTTAAAACCATCGTCCATCAACCTTTGAAGTGTGGCTGGAGCATTAGTTAACCCAAACGACATAACCCGATAGAAAAAAATACCCCATTCTGTTGTAAAAGCAGTTTTATGTTGATCTTTTGGGTCAACCAAAAGTTGATTGCATCCCAAAAATCCATCTAAGAAGTTGTAAGCTTATTTTCTTGCAACTCGTTCTAAAACATGCTCAGTGATTGGAAGAGGAAAGTTGTCTCTAATGGTAGCTGCATTCACCTTTTTGAGATTAACACACTCGTAATTTTCCATTCTTCTTGGGTACTACCAGAATTGGAGACACCCAATCTATGTGTTCAATTTCGTAAATGAATTCAGCTTCCTTTAGTTTTTCAATCTCTTCTTTTATCTTCCTAGCAAATGTTTCATTATACGTGTATGGACTTTGTCTACTTGGATTCGCATTATACGTGTATGGACTTTTCCAACATTTATTGCGTGATTCTTACCAAATTTTGATAAGCTTCCAACTTAGCTGCTTCCATTTCTGGAGACGGATAGCTTTTCCATTTGTTTTTCAGGTTTTGGCCTACTTTAAGTCCTGCTTGGTAGGCCTCCAAGGTGGCATTAATAGGCTCAAAATATTTATCAATCAGAATGGATCCTCTAGATTTCACGGTTGTTTACTTGATTTCACTTCGAGTTTCTTTTACCTTTTCCTGGAGTAGCCTTTTTGCTTTCTGCTCGATTTCAACCCGCTGTTTTTGTTTTCTCATCTCATACTATTTGCTTCTGCTTCTTCTGATCCTTTGAGAGGAAACTTTCGTATTTTACAAATCATCAGAGGAGTTGTGTTTCTTTTTCTTCACCTGGGCTCTAGTGATTACATTGATTGGAACAATCGGTTCACTCTCTGATGAGCTACTAGGTATCACTTGGACTACGTTTACTACTGTTTTACCCTTGTTTAAGGTATTTTTAGGACAATCTTCCAAAAAGTGTCCTCCCTTTTTGCAACATTATATACAATAGGCTTCAACTGGTTTGAGGTTTTGTCAGGCTCTGGACATTCATTTTTCCAATGATCATCTGCACCATAGTTGTAATAATTTTCCGTTCTTGGCTTAATCATGGGTCTTACCATGGAAGGCCTTACATCTTGATTAGCTACATAGTACATTGGTGCGAGCTCTGGTGGAGCATAAGTCACGGTTTCTTCCACTGGTGGTGGATGTGAATCATACCAATCTCCTTCTACCATCACTGTAGATGGACTAGGCTCCACATAGGGTGTAGCAGGCACTAATGCTTGTTCATCTATAACTCCTTTGAAGTACATGTACTTTATAGGCAATGCATTATGTCCTGGGTACGGAGGTTTTTGACCCAACATAGGTTGAGGTCTTTCCATACCCATTGGTGGTCTTTGAGCTTGGGCCATATTAGGCTGATACCTGTACATGGGTTGTCCTTGTGGCCTCATAGGTACGTACTGAACATTCCCATCATACTTTGGTCTGAAGTAGCACTCGTGGGTCTCATGGTTGGTCCATTTACCCTCAATTTCACACCCTTTTTGTGGCCTAATTGGTTGTCCCTGTTGAGGTATCCCTTGTTCTGGTCCCCTCATAGGTGGTTTTTGCATGTTGTTCACCATGTCGTTCATCCTTTTGAGCGTATCTTCTATGGCTTAAAGTGGTGCTACAGTAGCCGTTCCCACTTGTGCTGGTTTAGTAGATACTATTTTCTCACTTTGATTATCCTTAGGGACATCTTCTTCGACAAAAATATCACAATTGTCTCCTAAGTCAATAGCATCTGACACACACTCTTCTAGGGTTGTATGCTTTTTACTATAGAGTATAGCATGAAGTTCTTTGTTTAGAAGTCCCTCTAGAAACAAAGGTACGAGTCGTTCTTCTGCAGGTATCTCTAGCCCTGAGCATCTGGCAATGTATTATTTCATTCGAGCTGCACAATCCCTAATAGACTCACCATGTTTCTGTTTAAAGCTATAGATTTGAGCTACAGTAGTATGTTTGATCCCCATTTTGAAACAAGTAGCTACAAATCCTTGAGCTAATGTGTTCAAGTCCATGATTGACCTTGGTGGAATGTTTTGGAACCATATCAATGCTTTTCCTTATAATTTCATTCCAAACCCCTCAAATTAAGTATGGAAATGGAATATATGTTCTGTTCTTAGCACTTGCTTAAAGCTTGCTAAGTGGTCGTATGGACCCCCTGATCCACTGTATTTTCTGACGCATTTCTAAAAATCAGCTGGTCTAACGCATCTGTTTGGTCCAACTCCCGATCTCTTGGCAATTGGTCTTGTTCTGAGTCCTTCAAACCAGTCTGTTGGAAATACTGACTCATGTAGCCCTGGACTGGCCTTAGTGTCACCCGGTTTTCTACGTGATGAGGTGGTTTTTGGTTTCTTAACATTACTCTCAGATGATCTCTCACGGTGTTCATCTCTTGGAATTGTTTCTGGTTCTTGTCCCAATATCCAATCATTATGGAATACCCTTGGTATTTGGTTCATTCTACCTCCTCAGAAGTCATCATAACAAATTTGTTGTTATAACAATCTCTAAATAGGTAGGTTGGTAGGTCTGCTGATCCCTTATCTTTGATCTTGAAGATATAGATGATCTTCATGGCCATTAGTTGTCCTGATTTGGCATGCGAAGTCCACAGAAGATCTTTTATGATTCTATCCTCCCAACAATAGACTCTGATCCTAGGATTATCCGTACTAAGCCGTTTCAAAGGCTTCAAATCTACTTGATCGTCTCCCTCAAATTCTAAAGTTGGTGGTCATTCTTTTGCTGACATATCTGGGATTATGGTGTTTACTTCTAGCCCCCATTTGTCTATCACATCAGGGTTTTCGACTTGTATATACTGAGTTTCATTTCTGTCCATGTACATTTTTCCTTGTTTGTTTGCCCTAATCTCTTCTTCAAACTCAATACCATGGTCATCAATGCGAATAGCATACTCCTCATTAGGGTCCAGGTAAACCTGAGCTCCATGGCAGTTAGTCTTATAAAAAGAGATTATATGCTTATAGTGCATTGTCGTTTTGGTTTCCGAGTGAGTCGAGTAAGAAGAAATTTTAGATGTTGAATCTGAAAAAGTGTCTGAGACTTCTTCAAGGATTGTGTGCAACGAATTGCCTTGATTCACGCTTTCTTCGGTGGATACTCTACTGGAGGTTTCTCCCAGTATGCCTTGATTTCCTAGTACACGACTAGATCTAAGGTTCATATAGACTTATGAAGCCCTGGATAGAGTACTTACCTTTGGATTGACTTGTCGTCAATTTCCACTTGAATTGATTGCAACCTCTGCTGAATTGCCAATTCCTCTTTTGCAACTTGATTCTTATACAAATTTAATCAAGTTAGCTAATCTTCTATAAAGACAGTAGAGTTTTTGCTAATTGTCGTGATTGGTCTATGTGTATCACTTCAATTTGAGCTATGGGAGTCAGCAATTGATTTTCAGATTCAACTTTAGCAAAAAAATCAAAGGATTAATCTGCAACCTGAAAACTGAGTGAGCATGCACCAATTTGGATCCGATTGAACCCAAAATTGCCCGTTGGCTTTGTATTATGCTGGTCTAACACTTTACAAGTTCAAAAGTCAAAACTAATGTCCCTGGCTAGCAGTAGTAAATAATCGCGATTATTTACCTTTGCTAGTTTTTTGCACTTTTTGGATTGGTTTGGCAAGTATACAGCCTGTTAAAGTTCCTCGACAAGTTTCAACAAGTTTAGACAAAAATCTGATCAAGTTTATAAACTGTTTTGTGTCCGCAGACTCTGATTTCAAGAATCTAGCTTAAGTCTCACTTTTGTGATCCAAATTTCACCAAAATTGATTTGTGGGGTCTACTTGATATGCTTGATCTTGTGGTATACTCACATTTGCAAAATCATCAAGTTTTAAAGCAGATGTAAATAATCACGATTATTTACTCTAGCTAAATTTTTACAATTTTTGTCCCAACTTTGACATAGATCTGTTAACACTAGAATGGTAACCTAACAGGACATAAAAGTTTCCTTTCAGGGTTTTGGGAAAAAATTCCAGAACCATTGTAGATCCACTCATTTTGAAAAATCCTTTTATGAGCTTATAGTTCAATAACTACTACATATGGAAAAAATGAGAAACTTGTAATTTTTCTCATCCCTTGGTCACTACAAGCCTCCAAAGTTGATGGACCAGTGTATTTTGCCCAAAACAGCAATTTCTTACGGTTGATTGCATATAAATAAGAGTGGAGATTTTTGTAGGACATGAGATAAAATGCCCCGTTAACTTCAATGGGTTGGTGACCAAAACATATGGTTGCTTTTACCTCACTATTTTTTTTTGGGCAAAAAAAATAGGTATAAAAAAGTTGCATTTTTGCCATTCTGCGGACCTATCATCAAAGTTTCTATAGTCACGCTCAATACGGATACTATATACATGTTTTCTTAGTTCCCTTTGGGCCTCTGGATTGAAAAGGATCCATGGAGCATGTCAAAAGGATAATGGATCCTTACAATTGGAACCTTGGGGGCAATGATAAAGTGCTAAATACAGCAAACATGAAAAAACTGGGTTTAGCATTATGACCTCTAGAAACCCATAGAAACTACTCAATATCTAGCCAAGTTTGTAGTCTATGATTAGATATGGTTACTACCTACAAAATACACACAATTGGCCTAAGAAACTAGCAATATTGAGAACGTTATACTTGCTACTCTAAAATGTATCGTATTCTTCAGCAATCAAAAAACTCAACCATCATCATATACTATGCTATATAGCATATTAGGTCCCCCAAAACTCAAGGAAATTAGCTTTATGTTATACATTACACTTACACAATCAAAATTGAATTTGGATATCAAGAAAGCCACCAAAAAAGTCATAAAAGTGCTAATTTTGGCCAAAAAATAGGATTATGCAATTCTTGTAAATTGGTCATAACTTTCAATTTTAACACTTAGCTCTCCCTACAAGCATCAAAACATGTTGAGAACTATGAATTCCTAAGCTCTAGCCATCTAAACCTCACAAACATGAAGTTTAGAGTGGTATAGTTGCCAAAATTTGAAAAAAAACCAAAAACAGGACCCGTTTTTTCACACAGTTTAGGTTCAAAATTGTTGTGCAAGAGTAAGGTTAACGATGAGATGGATACTCAAAAAAAAAATGCTAAGTTTTTTTCAGCTCATAAGGCAGCTTTGTGGATATATAGCACCTAAAAATTCATTTTCATACTCTTCAAATAATTCAAGAAAAATGGTCACTTAACAGGACACAAAAGTGTCCAAGGACATAAAAGTGTCCTGTTACCATTCTAGTGTTAATTAAGCACCTCAAGTTAAGGTCACTAGCCAAGTTTCATCAAGTTTGGACAATTTTTGGTCAAATGGTCCATCAATTTTTGTCCGCGGACTAACTTTGCAAATTTGGTCACAATTTTCAATCCAGTGATCCAAATCTTACCAAATTTGGTTTGTGGGCTTTTACAACATGGTAAAACTAGTGGTATGCTGACTTGGTCAAAAATTTGAAAAATAGGACAGATGTAAATAATCCCGATTATTTACGACAACTTTTTGCATCTTTTTGGTCAACTGAGCATGTACACATGTATTTCACATCAATATAAGCCTATGGATCAACTTTCAACAAGTTTGGACAAATTTTTCCCCAATTTACACTCAAGATTCAAAAAGCCAGTACAAACTTTAGTTTTTACCCACTTTTTTGTCAGTTTGGTGATCCAAATCTTTTGGGCCTTTACAAAAGTTGTTTGTACACATACAATGAGTCAATGAACCTTGGTCAAATCTGAGCTAAAAGTTAATAATCACGATTATTAACTTCAAGCTTGAAATGAATATTTTTTTGCAATTTTTTTCAAAGACAGTCTTTACATAAGCTATTTTAAGCCTATGAATCAAGTCAAAACTTAATTTGGCCTTAAATGTCAAGAAAAAGTAAATAATCTGAGTTTTGGCCAACTCTTGAAATTTTTACCTCAAAGTGTCCTTGAGCTTACCAATTGGTTCAAACAACTTTTAAGCTTACTCTCCAGTCGGATTGAGTGGTTTCGAGTCTTTTCGTGCTATTTCTAGCCGTAGACTTGAAATTCTGTAGCTTCCAATCACAACTCACACTTGATTCTTTGAGAAAGAGCAATGTTTTGAAATCCACCTCGGATCCTACTTACCCTACTCCTAAATTCTCATGCAATGGGGTTGTGGAAAGTGTTCACAAACACTCGTTTTCTTGTCTTTTATGGTTTTTTGAGCATTCATCTTAAGACTTGTCTCGTTTACCAATCATCCTCAAAATCCTAATCTATTTCTACAATCCTACAATCCTAAAGGCACTCAGCAAGTACAATTACTTCCAAGCTACCTCTACACAACACAAGACGACAATCTTAGGCTATGTGGTTTCTAAAAAAAGTTTTGAACTCTAGGCGATCTTAGACGAAGTTAAAGGATAACTTCACAAGATGCTCATGTTTTTCCCTATTTCAGGTCTCTTCAATTGGCAACGGCACCAAATGTGGGACGCATGTCTAACCTCACCCTCCTATCTTATTGCAGTATTAGCGAGAATCACGATTAAATTGTCAATCCATGGGACGAAGCTGACTCAACTAGTTCATAGAGGCTACAAGAGGTTGTCAATCTCTCAAAAAACAACTAACAAATCGCATCTAACTCAAGCTATACTAAAGTGACTGAAATCACCAAAAGCCAATCGCTCATCGGCAAACAAATCATATCCGTTACAGCATCAAATGACATCCAAAGTAACGAAACTTCTAGGACATGTTTATAAGACCTAAGCACACATGCTTATGGTCTCAAACCCCACTTTAGGTCAAGTTTCAAAATCGTGATTATTAACAGCACTGGATTTTTGACCTAGTCGTTTTCGACCCAGAATGCATCTGAATGCTTAGCAATGATGACCAAATACCCCACCTATGCTTAGTGTAAATTCCTAGTCATGATGAAATTAGGCCGCGGATCGGTGATACCAAAAGCTACAAAATACCGTCATGTGTTTATGTCAATGCGTAGAGCTCATACATGTGGTTGCAATGCAACAAACGTGATTGCAATATGACACCCGGGGAGGGAGTAGGAAGCGCGAGAAGTAGAGGAGTCAGCCCCGTTAGCTCACGCTGTGTATTTCATTATCCAAAACTTGATAATAACTTATAAAAATTGGCTTTTATACCTTAGGCAAGTTTTTGGTGGTCAAAACTAATAATCTGGGAGTTCTACCAAAGATGGGTAATGATAGGTTGATACAATCTAGAAGCTTGTAGCCTCGGATTATTAATTACAGAGTTTATCCGAGAAAATAGGAGTTACAATATTCTCGATTTATCAAAATAATAAGTGTTCTACAATGAGAACTCCGAAAAATGGTATCCGTATTAGCTTGCTACTAACATCAAGCAAGAAGCATACACCTTGGTTGAGGTGTGGCCTATCATGATGATGGTATGATAGCTACTAGGGACCCATAGGCTCCTCGAGTTTGAATATAGACTCAACTGTGTCAATGCTCTAGCTCTCATGTAATGAATGCCTTTACATATGACAGTATATTAAATGTGTTTGCCAATAAATGTCTCCAATGTATTTTAGCTAGACCATCATGGCTATGTGATCTTCCTGTATATGCGGAAGCCTGAGGTTGAGACCAAGTGGTAATGGCAACAAAAAATGGGTTATCACTATATATAGACTAGTCAAACTATTCATGTGGGTTTGCAAATGTGATGGGGTCTAGGTTCTCACTACTCTTAGACGATTTACCATATCTCTTTCAAGTTTTGACTCAAAAATAGCTTGTCAACTTTTACAAGTTGAGATCAATGTCCTCTTTTCTCTTGCCTCACAAGGTATCAAAAGGTAACTTGGGTCTATTGGTGTGTGGTTTCCTCCATTTCTATACCTCTCTATAGTCTTTCTCTAATCTCTTCACATTCATCAAATCATATCTATTACTCTAAGGCATAGTGCCACTACCATGTCCCCTATTATTCTAAGACATAATGCCACAACCATGTCTCCCTATACTACAAGTGTAAAAAGGATGTAGCCACATCTGCGTGAAAAGCTTTTATGACTTGGTGTATACGCTCAATCAAAGTGCATGGAAATCCACCTATGGTTGCAATCTAAATACCTGAAGGAATCATTTGTTTCCTACTAAATTAGTGTCAAGGATAAGAAGATCTTTCACTATGAAAATCTCTAATTATTTATCACGTTTTGTAAAGAGAAGGTCCAAATTCAGCTGGAGAGAGAAGAGAGAGGAGGGCGGGGGGGGGTTTTGTATTTAAATTATTATCGTGAATATTTTTGGAATTATTATTGCGGTATTTACCTCAATTATTGCCAATACTATTATCATGTTAATTCTTGTGGCAAGATTTAGCGCTTGAACTTTCAAATTCTGCCTCTCAATAAAAGTTAAAGAATATAGAAATTACAAGTCAAAGTTTTGGTTGGTGGATTGTTGGGATATAAATGACCGATAGAAGAGAAGCTCAAAGTGAGTAACATTAGTATAATTAATTTTACAAGCAAATAAAAATAAAAAAGGTAGTCATTCACCTACTCACAATTGCACAGTAAACTAAATTGTCATACCTCCCTGTGTGATGCACACTAGAGTCCACCATGTAGAGGTCATTCCCATGTGGTCTAGACACATATGCAAACCACTTGCACTCGAAGATGGTATGAAAGGTTCTAAAATTAACCCTTAGTATTCTTTCAATAGTTCCAAGATCTCTAGCTTCATCACCATCTGTGTCAAAGTTGCCCATGATACCACAATCCATGGTGGTTCTACGCTCGTCAATGTGACGTGTACAAAAGTGAGGACCCTTTGACCACATAGAGTTAAAGCAAAGGCACTACAAAATCAGAAAATATCTTCGATTAAATACAAAGATAAAATCAAGAATAAAAAATTACAATATGGTCTAGGTATATAAGTACTCTACCTTTGGTATGCAACCTCGTACATACTCCCATTCTTTGTTGGTGATGTCTTCTCCGTACGCTTTTGATTTAGTCATTCTCTCATAAATCCACTCGACACTAATGAGATTTGGGAAACATGCAAGGTGTCTAGGCATTGGGAGTGCCCTCCTTCCTCCATGTGCTTGTTTCCATGCTCTCTCTCTTGCAAACGGCTTGCCTTTGCCATTGTCCACAAGTACACCCACTTGGTCATGACCTTTGCATTGAGAATACAAAAGTTATTGACCACTCGGGATAGATTCATATCCATGTTAAATAGTTTTCCCTTTCCACTTGGCAAGTGTGAAGTCATCCTTGCATCTTCCTTGTCTGACCACATGCGAGGCGGCATTGAAGGATCAACTTGTGCCAAATACACTGAGATGTAAACAAATTCCTCTTGCACGATCCACCCTTCGGCCATACATGCCTCTCGTTGAGACCGTAGCCGCACAAAATCTTTGAGATTCAGTAAAAACCTCCATAAGAAGAACATCCATCGTGCATGCACTACTCCACATATAGCAATCTCCTCCACCACGTGGACCAAGAGGTGGATTTGACTAAGAAGAATTGATTGAGGAAATGCATCCTCAGTGGCACACACAATTTTTGTTGCAAGTGTTTGAGCAGCGGCGATAGCATCTATTTCCATTTCCTTGGAGCTCACAAATCTACAAGAAAACACACAAGGATACACTAAGTGCTAGTTGAGATTATTGTGTTCATAAAAAAAGTGTAGTTGAGTGGAGTCTTGTGGTGTACCTTACTAGATCTCCAAGTTTGAAAATAGCATCCCTGACTTTTTTGTCCCAACATACATACATACTCACCGGCAGAATGAACTACAATGTAAATTAGGGGAAGGAAAAGTGAGAGAAAGTATCTATTTCAATTTACTTGGAGCTCACAAATCTGCAAGAAAACACACAAGGATACACTAAGTTCTAGTTGAGATTATTGTGTTCATAAAAAAAGTGTAGTTGAGTGGAGTCTTGTGGTGTACCTTACTAGCTCTCCAAGTTTGAAAATAGCATCCCTGACTTTTTTGTCCCAACATATACACATACTCACCGGCAAAATGAACTACAATGTAAATTAGGGGAAGGAAAAGTGAGAGAAAGTCATACAATAAACTATAAATAGAATAGGGAGAGGGACATTACCTAAAGCATCTTGTGTCAATCATGGGACTTAAACCCATACAATTGAACGCTTCCACCCTTCTTTGCTTTTGTGAAAGCTTCCTTTAGCGACCTGATGTATCATGTTGGTGTGCAAATAGAAGCAATGGTACCCTTCACTTTGTATCATTCTTCTTTGGCTAGAATCCATGGTGCTTTAGGAAGCACAATCTTTGCATTGGGGGCACGGCGTGGAGTAGAAGAGGTGGAGAGACGTTTCAAAAGCCTCAAATCCTCCCTCGCACCCAATGAGTCCTTTTTGCCAATAATGTGGTCCCACAGTGTTTGGGCTACATTCTTGAATATGTGCATGTGATGCAAGAGATGTTGTATTTTTAAGTCCTTCCAATATAGAAACCTTCAAAATATGGAATTCCTTGACATACCTTTTGGTGGAGGACACGGAGCCGGATTGTTGTTGTAGTGCTCTTCCCAAACGGTTGCCCAATTTTCCATCGTGAGCTTTAGAGGTGTCTTCCCATTTGTTGGAGCCTTATGCTATGACCTTGGGGTAAGAAATGATGGTTGTTTGGGTAGATTATCTTGCACAAGGCATCGGGCCTCTCTGTCACCAAGGATGGCCCGCAAGTAGGACATGCATTGTGACCCGATGTGGACAACCCTGTATACATATCATATCATTAGAGAGAGATAAAACTAAAGGGAGAAAGAGATAGAGAGAGAGGAGAACAGAGATACTAGAAATCTCTCCAAGCCCAGGATAGTCGTGCATAGTCCACATAAGGATTCCCTTCACAATGGCTTCTCTATCCCCCTTTGCAAGCAAACATTACAACAGGAATGCCTCTCCATAACTCCTGCAACTCCTCGAGAGGGGCTCGAGTAGATGTCAATATTTGACACTTTGTACTTCCCTGGCACAAGCAAGGCAAGAAGTATATTGCCCTTCTTGGTTGTCTCCCATGGTGGAATATTGTAGTTGATGATCACCACAGGCCAAGTACTCCATGAAGTAGACTTAGTGTCGAAGGGGTTGACACCATCACTTGCTAACCCAAGCCTCGTGTCAAGGATCCAACACAAACTATCAATTTGTCCTCTGTTGTCATTGCTCGTTGAGTGCATGGCTGGCAATCCTCCTCGCACATATGACGTTCATGAGCTAGTAACTCATCACACATGTCAAACATGTGCTCATCCTCTACCTCAAAATGCGATTGAGATACCACAAGAGCTGTCGAAGTAGAGCTAATGGGAGGATCACCATGCCATGCACCCAATTGGTCCAATAGTTTTTGCCTATGTCGTTCGGCCTTGCATGTCGATGCACCACCACCGAACATAAACCAATGGGGCACCTCCTCAAGCAAGTGGTGAGTGGTTCTCTCATCTCTCCGAGCGCTTTTTCGAGGATCATAAAGCCCTGCGTTCTCCATGTGCTCCAATGCAATGCGCCTCAAGCGAGGGATTGCCCTTTTGCACTTGGCGCAATGACAAGGGAG